>NC_064428.1:31486654-31686654 GCF_023375975.1 Astyanax mexicanus
GTACAGTTACAGGTATACAGTGAATAATGGCTCTATTTGAATAATGTTCTAATCTCTATTATGGCAATGGTATGATGAAACTGGCCCTCATCAGGATCGCCCCCAGAGAAGGAAGAGCAAGAGTTTCCTCAGTTGTACAGGATAAGTTCATCAGAGTTTCCAGCCTCAGAAACCACTAAAAGTTAACAGCTCCTCAGATAAGAAGAACATCTAAATGCTTCTTCACAGAGTATTTTGGTTTAGTGTTAAAATCTTTAAAATTACTACATGATTCTTTATGTGTTCCTTCATAATCTGGATCACTTCAGTATTCATTTACAATGTAGGAAACTAAATTAAAACAGTCATTAGGCTAATTTTGATCAGGATGAGTTCTATAAATAAATAGAGAGCAATCAGTCGTATGCTTTTTTTTGTTTGTTTTAAAATCAAGTCAGTATTCTAATGAGAAGCAGCAGGGCTTACCTCCCACTGCAGGTGAGGGGGAATGTTCCGGATCTGGATCTTACGACTCCTGTGGGACGAGAGAGAGAGAGAGAGAGAGAGAGAGAGAGATTAGGGTTGGATTTGTGTTGCTGTAATATAACAACTGTAACAATTTTCATTGCAGCAAATCTGTATTCATTTAGTTACTAAAGAATCAAGCCAGACTCATTAATAATTTATTTAATGTTTCTGGTAACTTTTATCAATTGCATTCCAACACTTCCTTCTGGGTGCATCTATTCCTTTTGATGATGAGTCTGATGCATGGCAACACACTTAAGCATTTCATTTGAGCATCGCCATGGCGATGTGCACATGTATAAAATCAAACACGTCAAGTTGTAATGTTTTGTAAAGTAGATACACAGCGCTGTCTCTGTGTCTGTGTGAGTGACAGGCTGCTGCTGCCTGAGAAGCACGAGGTGGACGGTGGAGTAAACACGAGGTAACCGCATAGCCTCCATCCACATGGCTGGTGTGTGGAAAGCTGTGCACCTCAGTCCAGCACAGTTTTGCACAGATATTTTCAGTTGCAGCTGAATTCACGCTTTTAATCCCAGAAAAACAAACGCTCTTATTTACCTTTTAAAAAGCCACTTAAATGCCTGATTAAAAAAGGCTGATTACTGTTGTTTTGCTGTTTTCCTCGGGTTTTGAGTGCTCGGCGCTGAATTTGGGAGAAATTTTGTAGAAATGTTGTCTGTAGTTTATAGAATAAAACAACAATGTTCATTTCGGTCCGGACGTGAGACAGCATGCAGGTGTGGGCGGGGCTGGTGATGTCACGGGCCCTGCATTGTTTAATATCCCGATATATATCGCAGCCCTACCACACACTACTACTCTACAGTGTTGTTTGGTAAAGGGAGTGTTCTAGCTGCCCTGCTTGAATTTTTGCACCAGGAGTAAAGGCATAGAGTTATCCAAAAGCAGTGTGTAAGACTGGTGGAGGAGAACATGATGCCAAGATGCATGAAAACTGTAATTAAAAACCAGGGTTATTTTGCCAAATATTGATTTCTGAACTCTTAAAACTTTTTCCAATATCGTGCAGCCCTACCACACACTACTACTCTACTGTGTTGTTTGGTAAAGGGCGTGTCCTGTTTGTGCTGGGTGAGCATTAAGACGTTAAGGCCTATTTAGACAAAACAGAGTGGAGAATGGCCAACATGCCTGACCCTGGGTGGCAGAGAACTACATCTACAGCGTATTACATCATTTAGTAACGAGATCACAGGGCTGCATCACCTTCGATAATGAGATCAGACGCGTGCCAGCTACTGCTACTCAGATAGAAACCCGCAGCAACCTGCTCTGACTGGCCACAGCAGAGCGCACCGGTTCTGACTGCTGGCAGTGTCTTCCTACATAATGTATCAAACACAGCAAAACTGACAGTGTTACACTAACACTTTTAACAGTTACATTTACCACTGTCCTAGATATAACATATGGTCCCACTCACTAACGTGTTAAAATAACTCTACACCGTATGGAGTCCTATATTAACTCTATGTAACTCTCATCATTGTTAACATATTTCACCCCACAATGTAAAACAACAACTAAGAGAATATTTAAGAGAATATTTAAAATAAGGAGTTTCTTTAATTTTACCAAATTGAAAACCTCTGGAAAAAAAGTAATAAAGAGGAAGATGGATGATCACAAGCCATCAAACCAAACTGAACTGCTTGATTTTTTGTACCAGGAGTGAGTAGCATAAAGTTATCCAAAAGCAGTGTGTAAGACTGGTGGAGGAGAACATTCCAAAAAAAAAAAAAAAAAAAAACAGGGATATTCCACCAAATATTGATTTCTGACCTCTTAAAACTTAATGAATATGAACTTGTATTTCTCATTTTCTGCAAATAAATGCTCTAAATAACAATATTTTTATTTGGAATTTGGGAGAAATGTTGTCTGTAGTTTATAGAATAAAACAACAATGTTCATTTTACTCAAACATAAACCTATAAATAGCAACTGAAGTGATTTCTTATTTTTTTCCAGAGCTGTGTTCATTTGGATTTATTTTTGTATGTTTTTTAAACTTCACCCGAAACTATATACCAGAGTATATCTTTAAAACAATATAAAATGTGAGCTTTTCCACATAATAAATTATTTAATTATCCTAACTATGCTTTATTTAAAACAAGAGAGGCTTCAGTGGTTCTCCTGTAACACAATAACTCTTGGGTGGAGACCCCTATCCACCATGCAACCCAACACCAAGAGGGTGAATAATGCTAAACCACAACTTAATCCGATTTACCTACAAACACATTTAAGACACACACACACACACACATATACATAATAACCCTAAAGAAAGAATAATGGTGACTGCACTACAGAGAATGCTGAGACTGAAGCAGAATCAAGAAGTGACTGAATTTTAACTCTGAAAAATAACAGCAACCCTGTGCATTGTTTATCACTGAGGGTTAAAAGAGTTTTGTGTGATTTTAACATTGTGGATTTTACTGTGTATAAGCAACTTAGCTAAACTCATTTAAGTGATTGATAGTGTAAATGTATTGATACTATTGATACAATTCATAACTGCCTAGTCTAACCATGTTCTGTTGAAGAAAAGATAAAGCACTGTGTTTTTGTTGGAATGGAACTTCAGTGCCAGCAGGGAGTGTCTGGGTTTGGCAATACGGCTTGCTTGTTGTTACTGGTTGTTACTAGGACACTATATTAGTTAATAACAATACTCTTGGCATTATGGCAGAACACTGAATAAAAAAAAACTTTATTTCAAGAATAAACTACTGCAATAAAATGAAAATTACATTTTATTATTGCATACAATATAATATGGCACAGCCCTAATAACTGAGACATTAAAAAATAGAAGAATTTTATCAGATTTGTAACAGAAGTCAATGATCCAGAATGCCATGATACTAATAATAATGCACTCCATATATCTCTATATATCCAGGATTTAAGTAAAATAAATGATACTGGACAGATTTAATCTGTCTCTAATAGATATATAATGGGAAATGAGAACAGTGTGAATTTTTCTTTTGCTAAAAACAGTAAAAAAGTAGAACCCTGATGTGATAATTAGGGGTGGGTGATATGATACAATATGCCCTATATATATATATATATATATATATATATATATATATATATATATATATATATATATATTGTTCTGAATAAAAAGTTAAAGAATTGAACTTTAGACACCAAACCTGTGCTGGTAGACTGACAAGAAAGGTAAGTATAGTGTACTACCACTACCAAAATGTAAAAACTGTTTATGTCAAACTACAGCTCTTGCAAAAAATAAGAGACTTAAAATGATGAGTTTCTTTGATTTTACCAGATTGAAAACCTCTGGAATATAATCAAGAGGAAGATGGATGATCACAAGCCATCAAACGAAACTGAACTGCTTGAATTTTTGCACCAGCAGTGAGTAGCATAAAGTTAGCCAAAAGCAGTGTGTAAGACTGGTGGAGGAGAACATGATGCCAAGATGCATGAAAACTGTGATTAAAAACCAGGGTTATTCCACCAAACATTGATTTTTCTGAACTCTTAAAACTTTATGAATATGAACTTGTTTTCTTTGCAATTATTTGAGGTCTGAAAGCTCTGCATCTTTTTTTTTGTATTTTCAGCCATTTTTCTCAAACATAAACCTATAAATTGAAACTGAAATGCTCTCTTCATTTTTTTCCAGAGCTGTATTGCTTTAAAGGAATTGATTAATCAATCAAACAAGCAAACAAACAAATAAAGAGAAACCAGGAGAGCTCATTTAGCTCACGACTAAAGCTCCAGCCATGCGCGTCGAGTGTGCACGTCTACGCCTGAAAAGGAAAGCCGATGCTGACGAGACCGCTCCAATCCTAATCCAATTGGGGTGCCGAGGAGCAAATTTGCTTAGATTTCAAATGACAGTCAGCTTAAAGATGATATAGATTAACGGAGGGATTACTCTACTGAACAAATGTAGGGCCCTGCCAAATCCGGCTTAGTTTTCCATTCAACTTGTTGTATTTTCCGGAATTAAATTTGAATAGATTTTTAAAAAATGCTGAAATAAGCAATAAAAGGAGCGTTACCAGAACGTAATAGAATAGAAAACTGACACCAACAGGATGTTTGAGGATTACTGTAGCTTTATTGTAGTTTTATCATCATTTTGGGAATATAAGAAGTCAAATAGTCAGTTGGTTTGTATAGTCAGCTTTTCTAGTCTCTGTTGAGAAGAAATGCCAATAGAATAGAAGTAAATATACTGTAAATCTATGGGCACTATGAGCACTGTGCCTAATGCCAGGCCAGGCATGGGCTAGAGAGGCCCTGGACAATTTAAAATTGTAGCATTTATTATTAATTATGTGTAAGTATGAGTTATTTTGCTATTATTATTTGATATTTTAGTTTATGTATGATGATTATACATTTGGAATTTAATGCATGTGATGAAATCTTGTAATATGTACTAAAATGTTTCAATAAAGTTTCTTTAAAAAAGCAACACTGAGCTTTTGCTCTTGTTGCTGAATGCAATCAAATCCCTGGAGCAAAAAAAGAACCAACAAACAAGCAAGTGTCTCAATATTTTTGTTCGTACAGCAGAGGTGTAGTAATACTTCATTATCTTACTTAAGTAATTTTTTGGGTATCTATACTTTTTACTTCTACTCCTTCTACTCCTTTTTTATGCATGTATCGGTACTTTCTACTCCTTACATAAAAAAAAAATAGCTTCGTTCCTCCTATTTCATTCCGACTTGATTTTATTCTGGCTGGTCAACATAAAAAACAAACAAACAAAAAAAACAGATAAATCGCGCCATCCCGAAATCCAAAAAGTTAAAATCCATCCCAGGATTTTGCTCCCATTGCCTGGCTGGCTCTGGAGCTAATTCAACCTAATCCCTGGGATGGATTTTTTATTTCTAAACCTGTTTTACCCGCCTTTAACTACAGGGGTTGGACAATGAAACTGAAACACCTGGTTTTAGAGCACAATAATTTATTGTGGTGACGGACAGTTCTGGTGGAAACAGGAGAGTTGAGGTGCACATTGAATTCTGACGTGATTTGATCAGCCGTGGTTTTATGTTTTTTGGATACAATCCGGGTTAGCACCCGAACATCCCTTTCAGACAGCTTCCTCTTACAGTATCCACAGTTAATCCTGTTGGATGTGGTTGGTACTTCTTGGTGGTATGCTGACGTTACCCTGGATACCGTGGCTCTTGATACATCACAAAGACTTGCTGTCTTGGTCACAGATGCTCCAGCAAGACGTGCACCAACAATTTGTCCTCTTTTGAACTCTGGTATGTCACCCATAATGTTGTGTGCATTGCAATATAATATTTTGAGCAAAATTGTGCTCTTATCCTGCTAATTGAACCTTCACACTCTGTGCAATTAATGAAGATTGGCCACCAGGCTGCTCCAATTTGACAGATGTTTCAGTTTCATTGTCCAACCCCATGTAGATGGAGTGGATTATTAGTATCATGACATTCTAGATCCTTGACTTCTGTTTAATATCTCAGTTAAGGGTGTGCCATATCATATCGTATGCAATAATAAAATGCAATTTTCATTTTGTTGCAATAATGTATTGTGGTTTTTTTTGTTTAATTCAGTGTTTTGTCATATCGCCATTGTTCTCGCCAAAATGCAATTAAATATTGTGATATTATATTGTGAATACTTCTGACACCCTTGCCATACAGCATATTAAAATCCAGGCTCCACACTTTCTGTTGGCACTAACTTAATATGATAACACACGCAGCGCTTCAAATGACACGCCAAAAAGCCTTGATTTTATTGCCTCAGTTCCGTAATTCCATCCGTGTTCTCCGCGATACGGAAATGACATGGCCCGAGGAACGCACAGCAGTCACTATAATATTTCAGCTGTTATTCCAGAGCTCAGGTTCCTCCACGGCGGAGACGCCCACCCTGAACAGAAGGCCAGACTCAACATCTCTGATTTCCTCTCCTCAGACCATTTGCTGCTGCGAGTGATTGTGGAAGCTGGCTCAGTATCTAAGGCAGCTTTCGCCACACAGATCTATTTCTGGGTCACCTCCTGGCCCCCGAGGTCCTCCCAGGCTGTGGCTGGAGCTGACACACCCCCACATACCCCCAGCATGCGCTTCCAGAGACACCTCTAAGCTGAATTAACCCGGTTTCCTGCTTCGTCTTTTAAGCCCATAAGCGCATAAGGGACCTGGAAGTCTGAGCAGAGCGGGGCGTGGCAGAGAGAGAGCGAGAGAAAGAGAGAGAGAGAGAAAGAAGAAGAGAAAGTGTCCAAACAGCAGCCATGTGGAACACTTTATTAAAGGACTTTAGAACAAACTTAAAAATAAGCTTTCTTAAAAGAATACTAGACAGTAATTTTTTTCCATTTTCTCCCCAATTTACAAAGTCAAATACCCAACCCACTCATTAGGACTCCTACCCCTATCACTAGTGATGCCCCAACACCAGAAGGTGCATGCCTCCTCCGATACATGTGAAGTCAGACTCCGCCTCTTTATTTATTTTTTTAAACTGCTGCTAATGCAGCATTGCCGAGCAGCATCAAAGCGCAGCATCAAAGCGCAGCATCTCGGTTCCGATACATCAGCTCACAGATGCAGCCTTGTGCTGATCGACATCACCCTAGGAGTGATGTGGGGAGAAAGAGCGAGAACATCTACCCACCCAGAGAGACAGAGCAAGGCCAACTGGGCTCTCTCGGGGCTCTGGCAGCTGACGGCAAGCTGCATGACTTGGATTAGAACCAGATCTCCAACATTTTTGATGTACTGTATTTACTATATTGTTTAAAAAAGAACACAAATGAAGCCAGAAGAAATCAGAAGCCAAGGGAAAGATTATAAATCTACACTGATTAAAATGCAACCATAAAATTTACAGTATTTAACCAAATCATTTTTTTTTAGCATTTTCCTATTCACTTAGGTGTTCTGCAATCCTTTGAAATGAAAGGTGATGCTCTTAAAAATCACCATCCACAACATTAAAATGAAGTAACTGAAAGGCTTGGCTGTATGAGGCCGGTTATCTGCACTTTTAATGCCGGAAAATGATACTCGATCACAGATCAGCGATTCTGCTCTGTTAGTAAACACTGGTTTCGCAGTGATTTTATTACATCATCTCCGCTGACCTCACTTCAGCCCGCTGTTGGACGCACACAGCAGCGACTTGGCTCGCTGATTAATCGACCTGAGAACCTGGATCTGACAGTTTTAGCTTAGCGTCAGGCTATAAAGAGCAGCTTACAGTAGTATAAATAAGCGGGAATCGTCTGGTTTGTCTTGGCTGAGTCCGCTGCTGGCCTCAGAGCCTCACCTGAAGCTGGAGGAGGAGCAGCAGTACAGTAATGAGTGTAAGTGACCCCCTGCAGCGGGCACAGGCACTGATGCCCCACAGCCAGTAACAATCGCACCCGGCTGCCAGAGGGAGCGGAGCCAACGGGCCATTCAGCAGCTCCAGTCGGGGAGCAGTGAAGCCTTGTACACACACACACACATGCAATTCACACACACTTTCCGCAAAAAATATTGCCAAAAATTCTGATACAAATAAAAAACATGCAATATAACTTGTTATAACCAAGCATATTTACTGTATTTACTTTTAATTATACCACAGTTAGTTCCGACTAGGGCTGAACGATATATCGTTTAAGCATCGTCATCACGATAGTAGTGATAGGTCGGTTGTGAATGATCTTTTTTTTTTTTTTTTTGCCGCACGTGATTGGTGTATCTACACTGAGCAAGAGCGAAATGGGAAGTGGAGTGCTCTTTTTCTGAGCACTGGATAAACATGATTTATTAGTTACAGTTATACAGTGTGAATCTTGTTCAGTTATAAAGTGTAATTATATATAAAGTGTTATTATCGGTTATCATTGCTGTCAACCATTTTTTATATTTACACTTTTATTTTAAGTTTTAGTTTCAAAATGATACATATAAACCCCAAAAGAAGACAGCTTAAAAACATACATTAAGGAAGAAAAAATACATAAAAATAGAGAAATATTAGGCCAGTGAAAGCTCATCATAGATTTCTAGAGATTTCGTATTCTTAGGAATTCTAAAGGATTTCAAAAGTGAAGTAAAGTTGATGTTGTTTGTTTGGTGCTGTTTGTTTCACTGTATATAGTTGAACATTTACAAATAATACACACATTTTTGAGACTGGACATATTTGTTTACTTGAGATGGGCCTTTGTTTTAGTATTTAATAATTTATTTTTGTATAAATAACATAAATAATACATCATTAATATAATGTATGTTTTTACACTAGTAATTCGTTTTACACATAATTTGGTAATACACTGATTTAGGCAACCTAAAAAAATCTAAGGAGCCACATGGGAGCTGAAAGATCCGAGCTGAGCCAGAAGAACCGGCTCCCTAGAAAGAGCCGGAATTCCCATCACTACGCAATAGTCACATCGCAGGACTTGCGCTGTCACTTAAAGGAGAACTCTGGTGTAAAATGGACTTGTGTTGTAGTAAAACATGATAAAAAGTAATTTCCTTTGATGAACAGCACACCTCTGTTCTCCCACAGCGTTCCGAGATCCAGAAATTTTAACATTTTGTCCAAACACCCTTCAGACTGGGTGACATGGGGCAAAATTGACCCCCATTTTTTCATTGTTATGCAGCTCAAAGTAGCTTCTTGCTAGGATCTGGAGAGTCCTGACATTTAAAACGAGGCATTAATAACTTAAAAAGTGAACAAGAAGCTTATTAAAAACCTCTGTTTAAATCCTATAACGCGAGTCTACATAGAACTCTGCATAGCCTAGCAGCCGAAGCCAGGAGTTCTGGATTCTAGCAAGCTTTGAGCTGGATAACGGTGAAAAGAACGATTTATCAGGGCAAGTTATGCCCTGCATTACCCAGTCTGAAGGGTGTTTGGACAAACTGTTGAAATTTCTGGATCTCGGAACGCTGTGGGAGAACAGAGGTGTGCTGTTCATCAAAGGAAAGTACTTTTTATCATGTTTTACTACAACAAAAGTCCATTTTACACCAGAGTTCTCCTTTAAGTCAATTAAATCAAACACGTCATGTTGCAACGTTTTGATTTGTGACACACAAGTAGATACACAGCACTGTCTCTGTGTCTGTGTGAGTGACAGGCTGCTGTCCTATATGTTCATTAAAGCTGATTTTATGTATAACATGGCAAAGATCTCTGCATTTCTTCATTAATTCTCTTTCCCAGCATTGGTGATCATCACGTCTTTAGGTTAGCTTTGTCATCAGATTACGTTAGTCATCACCGATATCCAGTTACCTCACTCTACTGGCCAGATCTATTCAGCCTCAGGAATATTTTATCGAGTTATTTAAAGCTGAACTAGATCTACTTATTCCTCCATCAATTCTCTTTTTCCCAGAACGTTAATCATCACCTTCAGGTTAGCTTCGTCATCACGTTACATCCTGTCTGTCACCACCAATATCCAGTTACAGCACTTTATTTTTAAGGCCTTTTTAAGACTCAAGACATGATTTATTCAAATCACTGGGTAAAATCACTTGGTCTTGCATACAATAAACTACAAACAAGGTTAATAAAAAGAGTTCATCCTGCTTTTGATGGAGTAATTGTCTGTACTATTGCTATGAGGATTTAAGAGCCTTCAGTGACGAGAGCAAGAATTAGTGAGGTAAATAGGTTAAATTTCTATACTACTGCTCCAGAAAGTCTCCATCTATTGGCAATAAATCATTCTGCATGTGCTCCAATATAGATTTAATATCTTTAATATTAAATTAACAGTGTAAAAAATCATAAAAATAAAGAAAACACATTGAATGAGAAGAGGTGTGTCCAAACTTTTGACTTTTTAAGTTATAAAATAGTGGAAAAACAATGGAACTTTTCTTTTTGTACCAAACAAGGTTTATTTGCCTTTTGTGACATTGTGAAAACAATGCTGAAATTATATATTGTGCAGCTCTAATATACAGTACTGTATTTTCTACACTATAAGGCGCACCAAATTATAAGGTGCTGTCACATATTAGCCTGTGTCTGTCCTTTGTTTTTCCCTCTTTTGGTTTTCTGTGCTCCTTCCCTGTTTTCCTGTCTTGTGTTCCCAGCCATGTGCTTTTTTGAGCACATGGCATTGTTTTGTTATTGTTCTGTCTCCGCCCTAGCTCCGCCCTAGCCATTAATGTTGTCACCTTGTGTCTTGTTTGTAACCCCGCCCCCTCGTTACCTGTCTTCACCCTCCTTGTGTATAAATAGCCCCTTGTATGAGTGTTTCCTTGTGGAGTCTTTTGTATCTTTGTGGCTGTAGGTTTGTGAGTAGATTTTGTGTTTTGTGTTCTATAGTATCTTTTTGTCACTACGATCCAGGTGTGTTGTTTTTGTATTTTCTAGATATTCTTTGTTTAAAGTTAGTTTTATAGAGTTTTTTGTTTCCTTAGTTTTCCTTGTCTTTGTCTTAGTTAATTTATATCCTAGTCTTGTTTTTTGTAAGTTTTTTGCGTTACCCGGGTTTTGTTTTCTGTTTTTATTATTCTTGTTTGTTTAATAAACATAAATATTTTATGTGCACTTACGTCCATCCCTCTCATCCGTGACAGGTGCATTATCAATAAACTGCTAGGTGACGAGACCTGTAAAGCTAAGCTAAGTAAAGTAAACAACTGTACTTCTTTAAAAAAACATTTTCTTTGAAAGTCAAACAATGTCCATCTACACTGATTTCTCTTCTCTGTTTATCTGTGTGAGTACAGAAGTGCTTCTGTTTATTTACAGTAAGCTTAGATTTCTGGATTTTCACTAAGGCTGGGTGCAACAGCATTAGCATTAGCAGCTGCAGCTAGCCACAGTTAGCGCTAGTAAAGTTAGCACCCGACAGCGCTACACTGAGAAACCCTGAATGTTCTGGTAAACTAGGGCAATATTAGCTTAACTGTTTTAACACAGTAAACACGCAGACTACAATCCGATATACTGTACTCGCCTCTGAAAGAGGTGAAAACGGTGAAAGAGCTAGCACTTAGCGTGGTTAGCAGCTAATGCTAATACTGCTTCAGCCTCGGTGCCTCAGGCTAAACTGAAGCTCCTTTGAAACACCGTACTTAAGCAGAGTGGCTTTACTATTCCTTACACAAACTGACTGGTAAAATTCATACATAAGATTATAAGGCACACTGATGATTTTTGGGAAAATTAAAGTATTTTAAGTGCGCATTATAGGGCAAAAATACTAATATATATATATATATGAAATCTGTATCTGTCATATATCATTTCAGTACAGTGAAGACAGACTCTAGCTACGCTTCTATCTGAAGCTTCTCTATCCATGACTGACAAGGCAGTTTCTCACTCCTAATCTACTATGCACTGTTAGAGGCAGCGGTGTGACTGAGGACATAGACAGGGCCTGAATTTTAACACCAGCTTCCTCTTGCACTCACAGAATAAAAAATAGCTTTTTTCAACTTTCCAACAGCTGAAGAGCCGCATATAGAAATACAGACGGTCAACACGGCACGTAAAAACCATTACATTCATCACAGCCTAAAAAAAGCACTCTCAAACAAATTGCTTTTGACTAGAAACCAATTACATTTAAATAGAGAAAAAAAAAAACAGAAATTATATATAAAAAAAAAACATGCTGAATTTCTATTAAGCTCTGCCTTACTTTTGTTCACTTTCTTATCACTTCCTGCACCCTGCTACTTCCCCTGAAAGCACAAGCTACACGCTAATCCATTAGCATGCCGCTGCAATGCTGTGGCGTATAGAACAGTGTCCCACAGGGTGCTAAATATTAGCATTCTGTATCTCTCAGCGTATCTCACTTCACAAGGCTATCAGTTGTAGTAGGAGAATCTATTCGACCAAATTGGCTCTTTGAATATTATCAAAAAACTACCCACAGAACCAAACAGGCTGATAATGAAGAGACACTTTTAAACCAGGAACATGTGCGCGAACAAGCAGTAGCACAGGTCCATTAGCATTTAGCGATACTAGCGATACAACAAAACAACACTGCATCTTTACACTGGCAGTGTAGTGTATTTTCCAGCATGTACATCACTGATGATAGTGACGAGCATCCAGCACCATTAATCACACATGGTGTCAGTTTACTATCTCTTCACAAACTGTGAAGTTACCATCTGAAAGATAGTAGCTGTGTAGGGCTAGGGCAGTAACATTAGCTGAGCTAACTTAGCCTTAGCACTTGCTTGGATAGCAAAAGACTAATTTTATTTGCTGAGGTACAGTCATGTTTAAGATTGATGAAAATATATGATTAGAAAATCCCTACCGAGGTAGATATGTGATTGGAAAAGCCCTACCGAGGTAAATTTATGTTTGAAAAGCACAACAGCGGTAAATGTATGATTGGAAAAGCACTACTGAAGTAAATGTGTGATTAGAAAAGCACTACTGAGGTAAATATATGACAGGACAATACAACAGAGGTAAGTATATGACTGGAAAAGCACTACTGAGGTAAATGTATGATTAGAAAAGCACTACTAAGGTAAATAATTGATTAAAAGCACTACTGAGGTAAATGTATAAATGGAAAAGCACGACTGAGGTAGATATATGATTGGAAAAGCACTACTTAGGTAAATATATGATAAGAAAAGCTGTACTGATGTAGATATATGATTAGAAAAAGCACTACTGAGGTAAATGTATGTTTGGAAAAGCATTACTGAGGTAAATATATGATTTTAAAAAGGTACTGAGGTAGATATATGATTGGAAAATCACTACTGAAGAATGACTTAATTATTATGCTCTAAAGTCACTTTAAAAGTGGAATAATGGTCAAAAGTGTACAAAAATATAATTTATTACAAATATAATATGTGACTTGGATTTCCAATAAATGTCCAATATTGTATGTTGATGTACAGTAAACCCCATGCTGTTTTTGACAGAAATGTAACTTTCAGTATAAAGTTTTGATGTATTTTCTCGGGATGCACAATATAATATCGGAAATATATTGATGTTGCCACATAATTTATTTTTTGGACAATATTTAATACCGATACTTTCTGAACAGATTGTATTTATTATTATTTGTTTCTATTTAAGTTATAAAATAATAAAGAAGATTAGATTCTCGGTAAGTTATAAAATGTATATTGGCATCTGCAAAAATATACATGTGTAATACTGGATATCAGCATCTGCCCAAAATTCCCACATCGGTGCATCACATGGATTTTTATTTTCACATTAAATTCTGAGGTTTGAGTTCAACATCTTTCTGACATCAGATTGATGTTTTTCTGTCTGCTGGGTTGGTCCATTATGGCTTTCACTAATTACAGGCACTATTAGCCTGTGTGTGAGGGCAATTAATCTGAAATGCACTGAATATTTTATTCCCCCACATCCGTCTACTCAGAAACGCATTAACACAAACATTTAGTGATTTTAAATCCGAAACCCAATAACCCAGATAAACCTGAGTGTGTATGATTGTGTATGAGTGTGTGTGTGTGTGTGTGTGTGTGTGAGCGGTGTGTATACAGGCGCATACTATGGCTGTAAGAGTTATGACTCATCTGTACTGCATGATCCCGTCATCCATAATGCATGTGCTTTTTTGCTGTGTAGCATACTGTGCTTAGGGAGGAGCGTGTCCAGCCTTCATAAAACACTGTGAAGGTGCTTCTTCAAGCGGCCGGTAGAAACTGGAATTTAACAATAATTGGATTCATTGCAAAATATGTCTCTGTCAACTTCAGTAATAACAGGAAAATACAGATTATTCTCATGATAAATTACTATTTATTTTACAAAGCAAAATTTTGACATGTTTATAGCACTCTGCAGAAATCAGCTAAATGTAAAACAGACCAAATTTTCCACTTATCCTACATCTAGGCCTTGATAATAAGCCAAAATATGTTTGCTCTCTAAATTTTAGAAATTTGCTAAGAAAGGAGCAATAAAATTACATATTTTTTCTTTAATTTAGCAAAAGATCTGTTGCCTCAAATCAAACATAGTTCTGTTTAGCAGCGTATAGCACTCCTGAGGTGAATGTATAATTAGAACTTCATTACTAAGGTAAATGTATGATTAAAATATCAATACTGAGGTAAATGCATGATTAAAACAGCACTACTGAGGTAAAAGTATGATTAGAATATCGATACTAAGGTAAATGCATGATTAGAACAGCACTACTGAGGTAAATGTATGAGTAGAACAGCAATATGAAGGTGAATACATGATTGAAACAGCACTTCTATGGTGAATGTACGATTAGAATCAATACTGAGGTAAATGCATGATTGTACTAGCACTACTGAGGTAAATGTATGAATGTATACTGAATGTATGATTACAACAGCAATACTGATGTGAATATATGGTAAGAACAGCACTTCTGAGGTAAATTTATGATTAAAACAACATTTCTGACGTAAATGTATGATTAGAACCGTACTTCTGAGGTAAATGTATGATTAGAATAGCACTACTGAGGTAAATGCATGATTAGAACAGCACTGCTATACATATTGTGCTTTGTTGGTATGTCTGATGAGATATTACAAAAGTGTTAAATACATTTTAAATGGTAGTTGTAGTAAAATTTGATAAAGTAATTGAAAGTCTGTGGAAATCTCTGATTGATATTCAACTTTCTGCAAAAATATTTAATTTCAGTACATCTCTAATTATTACAGACATTTACTATCTGAAATTCAATAAACGTAAGTTTTATGGTATTTCAGTGCTGCACCCTAGCATTGAACCACAATGCGAGTAGAACAGAATTATGGAGGTAAATACATGATTAAAACAGCACTTTTATGGTGAATGTATGATTAAAACTGCACTACTGAGGTAAATGTATGATTAGAACAGCACTACTGAGATAAACGTACGATTAAAATAGCACTGCTACATATATTGTGCTTTGTTGGTATATCCGAAGGGATATTACAAAGGTGTTCAAGTGTAAATAGTAGGGGTGGGCAATATTATATCGTATACAATATATCGTGACACAGAAATATCATGATATTAAAAATCCATATCGTGATAACAGGGCTGTTCTGTCTTGAAAGTAGTTTATTATTTACTGTGAAGTTTTAAGTGTATTTATTGTATAATTGTTTTAGTTAGCAGTTTATATCGTCGCTGTCCTATGAAAAACACTTATCTCCATTTTTGTTAATTTTTAGTTTACTACATAATTTAAACAGACAAACTGCCCCTTACACTGTGCCAAAATTTCTTAATGCATAGACTAATAGAATCTCTTCAAAATGACCCGAAATAAACTCTTTTTACATTGACATCCACTGAAAGTTTAAATTGTTTTTTTCTGTTTTGGAGATCAGTGTTTTTCATTGGACAGCGACGATATGCATGCACTAAATATTCTGCAATATTATTTGCTGCATTATATTATTTTATGCTATATTATTTATTTTGCCACATTATGATTATTCTGTTATACCATTATACTATATTCCTGAAATTAATGGTTTTTTTTTAGTTTTCCTATATCGCCAAGTATATCGTCATCACAAAAATACCCTGAAATATTGTGATATTATATAAGGGCCATATCGCCCACCCCTAGTAAATAGAATAGTAAATCTCTAATTATTACAGACATTTACTATCAGAAGTTCAATAAACTTTGTTGGTATTTTTATGGTATTCCAGCGCTGCACCATATCATAGCATGGAACCACATGTGCTAAACTGGACCCACACTCTCTAATTCTAATACTGACATCAAACCATGCCATTAGATACCTGCTTCATGCTGCGTGGAGATCATCCAGACCGGACTCCCAGGTCAGAAATGACCTCAGGTAATTGGCTTTGTTAGCAGTGAAGAGCGAGAAAGCGACAAAGCCCAAATCCCAGCGGTTCCTCTGAGCCAGAATCAGCTTCAGCGGAGCTTCAAAAGCAGGCCTGCTCCAGTCGCTGAAGCAACAACAACCTACGTGCAAACTGATACGACCACGCCCTCACCACGACCAGCACAACCAGTCCAGAGAGAGGAAAATTCCACCACTGTTAAACCCACAGATAGACAGACAGGCAGGTTGTGTACTACTGCTCCCACAGCGTCGCGCCCAGTTCTAACGGCTTTGGCCATTGAGTCGACTGAAGTCGCTGAAGACCGCGCTGAAGCTCCAACGGCCTCATCATCCCTCTAATCTGACGGGATTGGGATTATTATAGGAGCAAACAGGGCCTTCGCTAAGTGCTGCTTGTGTGTGGTGGCGTTACACCCCCCTGCCACCCCCCTCCACTCCACCTACGACTCCACTTCCACACCTACACCTATATACCCACTCACACAAACACACACACACATATATATACACATGCTGCTTACTTCCTCAGTCCCAGCCCTAATGCCAACAGGGTTAATCAGAGCTACTCTTGCACGTATGCAGCGTACGTAAACACTGCTGCACACACACCCACACACACACTACTCCAACCGAAACCTCCTCCCATATCGCACGCAATAATATCACCAACATTTTTCAATATCATAGACGATACTATATTGTGTCATATCACCCACCCCAAATTATCAGGGTACTGCTTTTTTACTGTTTTTAGCAAAAGAAAAAAAAATCACACTGTTCTTATTTCCTATTATATATCTACTAGAGACAGATTATATCTGTGCAGTATCATTTATTGTACTTTAATCCTGCAAATATGGAGAGATTTGGAGTGCATTATTATTATTAGTATCATGACATTCTGGATCATTGACTTCTGTTACAAATCTGATAAAATTCTTGTATTTTTTTAATATCTCAGTAAGGGGTGTGCCACATCATATCATGTGCAAGAATAATATTTAATTATCATTTTGGGGGGAAAACACTGTTCTTAATAGCACAAATGAATTAAATGAATGAATTAAATAAATTAATTAAAATATGCATTTAATATGAGTTCCAAAAAAAAACAAAACTGAGAACCCCCGGCTCAATAAAGACAAAAATGCGAAAAAAGGCGAATGAAAAATAAAAAAAGTGGAAAAACTGTTTTTTTTGTTTTTTGGAAGAAATAATATATATATATAATATATGTATTATAAGAATTAGATATGTAGGAATATCCACAGCATTTCAGTGTCAACAAAGGTAGACCTATCAGATTCTGATAATCTAATTGTAGTTTGTAAAAGGTTCACAGGTGGTTATTTCAGATTTCTTGTAAACCTGTCTTAAAATGTAAGGGATTCTAAACCTCGGTTGGGTTGGTGGGCGGCTCGAAGCGGGTGACGGAAAATTTCCCTTATTTTTAAGTCCAAAACTTGACAGGTATGCTTAAATACATATATTTATGTATTTAATTATTTTTAAGAAGAAGAAAAAAGAAGAAGAAAAAATAGGAAATTAGGCCCTTCATATTCAACACCCTATCTTGACTACCCTGCTAACTAAAGCCTAGAATATTACTAGTTCAAACACTTAAAATCTTATACTGTGACAATATTTACCAGTTTAATATATGAAAAGCACAAAATATAAACATAACAGGGAGGTAAAGTTGCTAAGCTAAACACAGCTAGCTTGAACACTGAACCTCAATCTTTACAGAATCCCATTCAATCTAACTGATTTAGCTCCACTGTGCTGTTGTGGATAATCCAAGCTTCAGACAGGTTGAAAATGCTAATGTTAGCTTGATAGCATCGTGGCTACCTATACATTTGACCTTTCACCCACTTACACAGTGAAGATCAGTGGATGGGTATAACACAGTCTGAAGGCGTTTGGTCAGGTTAGCAGTGTAAAAGCACAAGCCGGAGGGGTTTTAGAACCGGTTCAGACTGAGAAGAGCACAGACCTGAGATCAGTTTTTGCTGTGTTTCTGTCACAGTTCTTCCATATAAACAAGCCACTTCCCTCATCCTCCTATTAGATCACTGAGCAGTCATGTGACTGTGAAGAAGCTGAAGCAGCATTATCTCCATCCCAGCCTGATCCGCATCATCTGGCTCAAGCATCTAAAGAGCTGACCGGTGTGTGTGTGTGTGTGTGTGTGTGCGCACGCATGTGTGTGTGTGTGTGTGTGTATGAGTGTGTGTGTGGTGTGTGTGAGTGTGTGTGTGGTGTGTGTGAGTGTGTGTCTGGTGTGTGTGCATGAGAAACTATTGAGTCGGTCAGTTACCATACAAGTTATACACATAATATGTGTATATGTGTATTTATACAGTATATATAAAAACAGTGTTTGTGGACACTCCTTCTAATGAATGCAGGCACTGCAGACACACACACACACACACACACACACACACAGCAATGTTTTTGCAAAATCTAGTACAAAGCCTTTCCTAGACAGTAAAGACAGTTATTCCAAAAAAAGCAGCATAAAATATATGTAATATTCTTGATTTCAGTGAATGACAAGGTGTCCCTATCCTTTTGTTATATATGAAATTGATGATTTTACCAAATTGAAAACCTCTGGAATATAATCAAGAGGAAGATCGATGATTACAAGCCATCAAACCAACCTGAACTGCTTGAATTTTTGCACCAGGAGTGAGTAGCATATAGTTATCCAAAAGCAGTGTGTAAGACTGGTGGAGGAGAACATGATGCCAAGATGTATGAAAAGTTATTCCACCAAATATTGATTTCTGAACTCTTAAATCTTTATGAATATGAACTTGTTTTCTTTGCATTATTTGAGGTCTAAAAGCTCTGCCTCTTTTTGTTATTTCAGCCATTTCTCATTTTCTGCAAATAAATGCTCTAAATAAGGATATTTTTATCTGGAATTTAGGAGAAATGTTGTCCGTAGTTTATAGAATAAAACAACAATCTTGATTTTACTCAAACATAAACCTATAAATATGAAAATCAGAGAAACTGATTCAGAAACTGAAGTGGTCTCTTAATTTTACCCAGAGCTGTATATATATGTGTGAGAACACAGTTTGCCTAGTCTTTGTATGTACAGAGGTACTGCCAATAGAATAGGAACACCTGGAGCAGATAACTTTTGGACAGGATGAGGTGGGGAGCTGAGGATGAGGTGTGAAGATGTGATGAGGATCATTCAATATCCTGACCTCCTTAATTGTTGCTTTTGTTGCTGAATACAAGAAAATTCTCACAGCAATCATTTTCCAAAATCTTGTAGAAAGCCTTTCCTGGACAATAGTGGTGCTATAACACACACACACACTCACACACACACACACACACACACTAGTTAATCTTGATTTTCAGTCTTGAAACAGCCGTACAAAGAAGAACACCAGCCAGGATTAGTATCGCTCACACACACACACACCTGTTCTGCCAACAAATCTGATATATTGCAGTGATTATTTAACTGAATCCACACACACACACACACACACACACACACACACACACATACCTCCACAGGTTTGCTCTCAGTCCTCATCCCTCTCTCTCTGCGCTTTGTTCATTCTCAGAGTACAGCAAACCTGTTGATCCACCATCCAACACCCCAACCGACCGACACACCCGCTCTCTTACACACACACACACACTCCCTGCTCACGCACACACACCTATACACGCTGCGTCCGCTATGGGGTTGCCATAGTAACCAGCAGCCGTGCCTAAGTCCACAGTGCCGGGGTGTAAAGCTGGAATACGCACCGCCGCGTATAGAACTAACACGAGTGTAGAATTTTAATGTATGTGTGTGTGAGAGAGAGAGAAAGAGAGGAAGAGAGAAAGAGAGAGAGAGAGAGAGAGAGCAGAAAGGGTGTGTGTGAAAGAAAGATTAGATTTTTATGGATGTTTTAAATTCAGCAAATAAACATAAACTGCTCCAAATAAAAATGCATCAATTTCTGTTAATTAATTAACATGATGGAAAAAAACGGTTGTTAAACACACGTTAAATTATCTGATTCTGTAAACACAAATGTGAGAATATATGAGTGCAAAAACAGAAACATTTCTAAAAAAAAAAAAGTAAAAAATTTAAAAAGAGCTTTTTTACACTTTTTCTTAAGAAAACTGAACATTTTAAATAATGGTGCTGCAAATTTTAATATACAATTAATAATGAGAAATTCAGCCAATAATTAAACCGTTTTTTTCCATCATGTTAATTAATAAACAGAAATTGATGAAATTTTATTTGGAGCAGTTTATATTTAATTGCTGAATTAAAAACATCCATAAAAATCTAAAAAGTTACCAATTTCTTTTTTTTTTACAATTATGTAAATGAATAGGAATTGTAATTGAAACAGTAATTGTTAGTTCATTGCATTAAATATAGGCAGGCTTGTCTCTGTAGAGGATTGGTACTTTTTTACACTTTTTCTTAAGAAAACTCAAAATTTTAAATAATGGTGCTGTAAATTTTAATATACAATTAATAATGAGAAATTCAGCCAATAATAAAACCGTCTCAAATTATTGAAAAGAAATCATATTCTGCAGTGATTTTTCCTTTGATGCATGCCTTTAAAATTAAGGCGCTTCTTTCCATTTCCATTCTTTCCATGCTACAAATGAATAAATAAGTACTGTTCATTAATATACGTAATAGTGACAAAATAATTGTTTATGTTATCTTTCAAACATTAATATCTATCTATCAAACATTGCAATAAATAAATAAATAAATAGGTAAAATGTCTTTAAATATTGCGATATAAAATTTTTCCCTTTTTGCCCAGGTCTGCACTTGTAAAAGAAAAGAGCATTTAAGTACGTACTTTTAACCTTATAATTGATATATACTTAAAAACAAACTAATGTTTGTAGTGTATGAACTATTTTGGAACAACATATGGCAACTTAAGTATATTTCAACTGTGGTTAAACTGGCATCTCTGTGGTGCTGCTCATAAGAGGCGTGGACCTGTTTTTCCTGTAAAGCGGCTTTGTGACAACCTTTGTTGTAAAAAGCGCTATATAAATAAAATTGAATTGAATTGAATTGAATTGAATTAAATCTATATTTAAATACAACACAAAAGCATTTTTTGTATAACTTCTGCAAACTTTAGCAAATTTAAGTTTGTGTTTTTTAAACATCATTTTTAATACACTTGCATATTGATGCACATAGTGTACACGATACTGCTACTGGGAAAAAAAATACAGTAAAGTGCACTTTAAGCAGTATTTAATATATATATATATATATATATATATATATATATATATATATATATATATATATATATATATATCAACAATGTTTAATCTAAAGCATATTGCTTGATAAAATACATTTTACGGAAATACAGAGAAAAATTCAGCATGCACATAATAATACACTATAATTACTATATCATACTATACTATACGTCTCTTCTGAGACATATAGGATTATAAATATCCGACCCTCATCCCCACCCAACCCCCCAAACCACCAATCCACTTTAACACACTTAATACACAAGGTGCCACAAGTGTATTATGTGTCTCTATAAAATGTGTGTGTGTGTGTGTGTGTGTCTAGCCTGCTGACAGCTGGTACAGTAACAGTAGAGTGTGATGTGAGAGGGTGTGATTGTGTGTGAGGCGGAAGTGTGGCAGACATGTGGAGTTTATATGCAGACACACAACTGCACATTCTCACACAGGATAAATATAGGAAACACATTCCTCAATCATCGTCCAAAATCCTAATCACTCACTAAGGCTACGTTCACATTACCAGGCTGAAGTGACTCAAATCTGATTTTTTCATAGCTGTGTGAACATGCCAAATCCGATTTTTTCAAATCAGATTTAAATCACTTTCACATGTGGTCCTAAATCAGATACGTATCCGATCTACGGACATGTGACACGAATGTGAACGGTCAAATGAACGGAATTCATGCGTCTTTTTGCTTTTCCTCATTAGCATTAGCATTAGCGCTACGTGCTTCTCTCTCGTACACACACTGCATCTCTTGGTGCAGCTGTGCAGCTATAGCTGCAAAAACAGCAAAAACAGCAAAAGCAAACCGCCTGGCCTTTTTTCTCCTCCTTGACCTGAGCATGAACTTCAGAGCAGCTGTTTACTCTCCACTCCAGCAAAAGATGCTCCACATATGAGCTGCTAACTCATCCATTTCCCTTTATAAAGCTACGAGTCTCTCGTCTCTCTAATATAAGTTGTTGTTGGTGAAGGAGATGTTTATACAGGTATTAATGTGCAGCATGTGAGGCTTTTCAGGGACAGATTCGTTCACATTACACACAGATACAGATCACTTATATTTGTCAATGTGAACCGTCATAATCAGACAAATCAGATCTGAGCAAAAAAATCTGATTTGAGCAAAGTGGCTTGTAATGTGAACGTAGCCTAAATCTTGCTCTTGTCGCCAAATGCAATCAAATCCTCCCAGCAATGTTCCTTCAAAATCTAGCAGAAAGCCTTCTCTACATGGACAGTAGAGACAGTTACTCCAACAAAAGCAGGATCAAATCTTTATAATACCTTTGATTTTTTAAGAAGCAATGAATGAGCATGCGTCCCAACACTTTTGTCCAATTTTCAGAGAGAGAGAGAGACAGAAAAAGAGTAAGAGAAAGAGAGAGAGACAGTACACCTGTTTAAAGAGACAGAGAGGGTAAATTCAAGCATGTGTTAACACCCCCTCTGCTGGTGACACACACACACACACACACACACACTCGTGCACACTTATGGCATGCGCTGAGGAGCGCTAGTGAAATAGATACATTAAAATATCACTGTTTCACACACCACACACACACACAGCAGAGGGTGTGACAGCGGGCATGTTTAGGCTCTTACAAACGGAAACATCTCAAATCGAAATGAACAGGAATAGCTGCCGTATTAATCATACAACACACACACACACACACACACACACACACACACATCAGAGTGAGATTCCACTTGGCCTGTTCAAGCACTAAAACATTTGAAAACAATTAACCAACAGGAAAAATATTCACACACACACACACACACACACACATAAAGTAAGTATAGTGAGCTACGCTGAGTATAGTGATCTATTGTAGACTATTGTAAATGAGTATAGTGATCTATTGTAGACTAGTGTAAATTAATAACATAATCTATTCTACTGTAAACACCTATAGTGATCGACTGTAGACTAGTGTAAATGAGTAAAAAGATCTATTCTATTGTAAATTAGTATAGTGATTATTGTAGACTAGTGTAAATGAATATAGTTACCTACTGTAATGAGTGTAGTGATCTATTGTAGACTACTGTAAATTAGTAATCTATTATTTTGTAAACGAGTATAGTGACTATTGTAGACTAGTGTAAATGAGTATAGTGATCTATTCTATTGTAAACGAGTATAGTGACTATTGTAGACTAGTGTAAATGAATATAATGAGTGTAGTGATCTATTGTAGACTACTGTAAATTAGTAATCTATTCTATTGTAAATTAGTATAGTGACTATTGTAGACTAGTGTAAATGAGTATAGTGATCTATTCTATTGTAAATGAGTATAGTGATCTATTGTAGACTAGTGTAAATGAGTATAGTTACCTATTTTAATGAGTGTAGTGTTCTATTGTAGACTACTGTAAATTAGTAGTCTATTCTTTTGTAAACAAGTATAGTGATCTATTGTAGAATAGTGTAAATTACTAAAGTAATCTATTCTATTGTAAACAAGTATAGTGACTATTGTAGACTAGTGTAAATGAATATAGTTACCTATTGTAATGAGTGTAGTGATCTATTGTAGACTACTGTAAATTAGTAATCTATTCTTTTGTAAACAAGTATAGTGATCTATTGTAGAATAGCGTAAATTACTAAAGTAATATATTCTATTGTAAACGAGTATAGTGACTATTGTAGACTAGTGTAAATGAGTAAAGTGATCTATTCTATTGTAAATGAGTATAGTGATCTATTGTAGACTAGTGTAAATGAGTAAAGTGATCTATTCTAGACTAGTGTAAATTAGTATAGTGATCTATTGTAGACTAGTGTAAATGAGCAAAGTGATTTATTCTTTTGTAAATTAGTATAGTGGTCTATTGTAGACTAGTGTAAATGAGCAAAGTGATTTATTCTTTTGTAAATTAGTATAGTGGTCTATTGTAGACTAGTGTAAATGAGTAAAGGGATCTATTTTATTGTAAATTAGTATAGTGACCTATTGTAGACTAGTGTAAATGAGTAAAGTGATCTATTCTATTGTAAACGAGTATAGTGACTATTGTAGACTAGTGTAAATGAGTAAAGTGATCTATTCTATTGTAAACGAGTATAGTGACTATTGTAGACTAGTGTAAATGAGTAAAGTGATCTATTCTATTGTAAATGAGTATAGTGATCTATTGTAGACTAGTGTAAATGAGTAAAGTGATCTATTCTAGACTAGTGTAAATTAGTATAGTGATCTATTGTAGACTAGTGTAAATGAGCAAAGTGATCTATTCTATTGTAAATGAGTATAGTGATCTATTGTAGACTAGTGTAAATGAGTAAAGTGATCTATTCTAGACTAGTGTAAATTAGTATAGTGATCTATTGTAGACTAGTGTAAATGAGCAAAGTGATCTATTCTTTTGTAAATTAGTATAGTGGTCTATTGTAGACTAGTGTAAATGAGTAAAGGGATCTATTTTATTGTAAATTAGTATAGTGACCTATTGTAGACTAGTGTAAATGAGTAAAGTTATCTACTCTATTGTAAATGAGTATAGTGACTAATGTAGACTAGTGTAAATGAATATAGTTACCTATTGTAATGAGTGTAGTGATCTATTGTAGACTACTGTAAATTTGTAATCTGTTCTATTGTAAATTAGTATAGTGATCTATTCTATTGTAAATGAGTATAGTGATCTATTGTAGACTAGTGTAAATAAGTAAAGTGATCTATTCTATTGTTAATGAGAATAGTGATCTATTGTAGACTAGTGCAAATGAGTAAAGTGATCTACAGTGAGTCCAAGAAGTATTTGATCCCTTGCTGATTTTCTTTGTTTGCCCACTAATAAAGACACTATCCTTCTGCACTTTTAATGGTAGATATATTCTAACATGGAGAGACAGAATATCAATACAAAAATCCAGATTATAATTTTAAAGAATATATTTTAATTAATTTGTATTTCAATGAGGAAAATAAGTATTTGATCCCTCTTGCCAAACACACTCAATACTTAGTGGCAAAGCCTTTGTTTGCAAGCACAGCAGTGAGACGTTTGTTGTAGTTAACCACAAGTTTAGCACACACACCAGGGGGAATTTTGGCCCACTCTTCTTTGCAGATCCTCTCTAAATCATGAAGGTTGGTGGGCTGTCGCTTGGCAACTCTGACCTTCAGCTCCCTCCATAGATTTTCGATCGGATTGAGGTCTGGCGACTGGCTGGGCCACTCCATGACCTTAATGTGATTTTTCTTGAGCCAATCCTTTGTTGCCTTTGCTGTATGTTTAGGGTCGTTATCATGTTGGAAGACCCAACCACGGCCCATTTTCAGATCCCTGGCAGAGGGGAGGAGGTTGTCCCTCAGGATTGTGCGGTACATGGCTCCATCCATCTTCCCAGTGATGCGGTGAAGTAGCCCTGTACCCTTGGCAGAGAAACACCCCCAAAACATTATGCTTCCACCTCCATGCTTGACGGTGGGCACAGTGTTCTTGGGGTCATAGGCAGCATTTTTCTTCCTCCACACATGGCGGGTGGAGTTGAGGCCAAAAAGTTCAATTTTGGTCTCGTCTGACCACAAAACCTTCTCCCAATAACTTGGTTCATCTTTCAAATGATCATTGGCATACTTGAGGCGCGCCTCCACATGTGCTGTCTTCAGCAGGGGTACCTTTCGGGCACTGCAGGATGTGAATCCATTGTTGCGCAAAGTGTTGCCAATTGTTTCCTTGCAAACTGTGGTCCCAGCTGCCTTCAGGTCATTTGCTAACTGCTGCCGAGTGGTTGCAGGACGATTTCTGACCGTTCTCAGCATCATTGCCACCCCACGAGGCGAAATCTTCTTTGGAGCACCGGGCCGAGGTCTGTTGATTGTCATGTTATACTCTTTAAACTTTCTGATAATTGCACCAATAGTTGTTACTTTCACATCCAACACCTTACTAATCTTTTTGTAGCCCATTCCAGCTTTGTGAAGGTCAACAATTCTGACTCTGAGGTCCTGTGACAGCTCTTTGGTTTTACCCATGTTGGAGACTTGAAATCTGTGTGATCTGTCTGATTCTGTGGACAGGTGTTTTTCACACAAGTGATTAGTGAGAACAGGTGGCTTCAGGTCAGGTAACAAGTTGATTGGGAGTGTCTAACTGGTCTGTAAAAGGCAGAACTGCTAATGAATACTAAGGGATCAAATACTTATTTCACTCCATGAAATACAAATCAATTAATATATATTCCTTAGATTTATTTTCTGGATTTTCTTTTTAATATTCTGTCTCTTCATGTAAGAATACATCTACCATTAAAAGTATAGAATGATCATGTCTTTATTAGTGGGCCAACGAAGAAAATCAGCTAGGGATCAAATACTTCTTGGACTCACTGTATTCTATTGTAAATGAGAATAGTGATTTATTGTAGACTAGTGTAAATGAGTAAAGTGATCTATTCTATTGTAAATGAGTATAGTGATCTATTGTAGACTAGTGTAAATAAGTAAAATGATCTATTCTATTGCAAATTAGTATTTATAGACTATTGTAAATGAGTAAAGTGATCTATTCTATTGTAAATGAGTATAGTGATCTATTGTAGACTAGTGTAAATAAGTAAAATGATCTATTCTATTGCAAATTAGTATTTATAGACTATTGTAAATGAGTAAAGTGATCTATTCTATTGTAAATTAGTATAGTGGTCTATTGTAGACTAGTGTAAATTAGTAAAATGATCTATTCTATTGTAAATGAGTATAGTGATCTATTGTAGATTAGTGTACATGTGTAAAGTGATCTATTCTATTGTAAATGAGTATAGTGATATATTTTATACAATGCTAAATGGGTATTGTGACCTATTCATTTGTAGAGAGTATAGTGATCTACTACTATTAGTAAATTAGTAAAGTGACCTATTCTATTGTAAACAATTATAGTGTTATATTCTATTGTAAACAAGTTCAGTGTTATTTTTTAAAACCAGTTAATTGATCTTTTCTATAATATCGTAAACGAGTATAGTGTTCTATACTACTGTAAATGACTATAGTAATCTAATCTTAACTATCTTAATGCAGTACAGTATACTCAGTAGTTTAGTTCTACAACAGTTCACAGTGTTATAATCTTTAAATCTCCATTATAGTATAGTAGTATATTTTTCCACCCATTCACATTCTTCCAATTCTTGCAATGTTCTGGTTCACGCTAGTCTTTAACTATAGTATAATTTACAATACTCAGGTAATGACAGTAATTTACTACAGTCCAGTTGGCAATACTTCGCCTCATTTACAATATTGTACTTACATAAAACAGCACACACTGTTAACATGCTACCTATAATAAATAGCATCAGTACTACAGGTTGAGAGCACATATTAGTATCTGTGTGTGTGTGAGCGTATGATTGTGTGTGTGTGTGTGTGTGTGTAGTGTGTGTAAAAAACACACATCTGCTATTCTCATCTGCAGCGCTACATACACCATGTGCTCAGTGACAGGATTTCATGGGCATCAGGTGACACGAAGTGATGAAGCTGGAGTCTCATTCACACTCGCGTTCGATATCACTCACACACACACACACACACACACACACACACACACACACACACACACACACACACAATGATATATGGTCTCACATTATTTCTTTAGGTATTTAATCCTCTCTTGACTGAATATGACTACTATATGACCTGTATCTGATTTTTTCTTATCCTTAAAACAATGACACATTGAAATCAAGCTGTATAATGTCATAATAATCAGTTCTAAATTATGCTTTAATAAAACAATTAGAGAAAATTATAACTCGCAATGCAAAGCACATGCTATACATGTTGCCATGCTTGTCTTTGGTTTTAAACCAGCACTGAACATCCACCACTACAGTAGGGCTGAACGATACTGGGAAAAAGTATAGTTTTATTTTAGTTTTAGTTTAGTATTTGTTTTACAGTGATATTTATTGTAATATTAAAAAATCAAGATTTTTTCTCCACAGGACAGTGACCCAACATTTCATGAAATTAATAATAGCCTCTGTTTATTTAGAATAAGTATATTAATTAATATTGGGCAGATAAAATCTGCTTCTGATAGGTATGGAAATTAGGTAGATAAATGTGAATTGTCACCCCACACACACACACACATAGCCAAAAGAGCATGCGATAGGCTCTAGGTACACCACACACCACGTGCAGATCTGGCAACCCGCTACAGGAGTAGATAGCACACACTCAGATGGAACCGAGCCGCCTGGACTCAGTCCACTGAACACAGCACACGGCACCGACCCAAACACCTCCAAATAAATACATGCTCTCTCTCTCTCTCTCTCTTTCTTTCTCTCTCCACCTCTTATTCTCTCTCTTTCTCTCGATCGATCTCACAGCTTACCGTTTCACTATCCCAGGCTTTAATATATATAAGTGGGACAACTGCTATTTTAATGATATATTTAATTAAGTATATTAAAGAAAAACTAACTAAAAATGTATACATGATCACATTTTAATAATCCAGAAAATGTGTATATTTGCATGTTTAAAATAAATATTGTGGAAGTACTATATACACACTATAGTGTGTGTTTAGTAATGTGCTAGTTTGTAAAAAATATCACAGAATATTAAGCTAATTTCCCATTTAAAGAACGTGTGGTGGAGAAATGAGGTTACTGATATCTACGAAGTAAAGATAAATTATTAATGTATATATTTATTAATAATGCAGTTTATTTCCTTGATGATTTTCAAGGATATTTGCATGAAAATCAATTTACAAAGTATTCAGTGTATATATAAAAGCCAAAAATGTCTAACACACACACAAATATACACTTATAAATACATGTCTAACACACTAACTACTTCTAACCTCATTTCCTTCTTCCCCTCCTTCACTCCTCTATCCTATTATTCCCCTTTGTCCTCCTTTTATCCCTATCCAAAGATGTTTTTCCTTTAAACTTATTTTACATTGTACTTGACTATTGTAAGTCGCTTTGGACAAAAGCGTCTGCCAAATGTAATGTAATGTAATGTAATGTAAAACATATATACATATTAATGCTGTCTCCTTATTATAAACCTTATTTCTCCATGTAAAAAAAAATCCAAATAATTGTGGAGCATTTCTGTTGGTCCGTACATTATGAATTTTTGGCTGCCGGGTTTATAGCCGTATTGAAATACAATGTTCTATTGGAATATAATAAATATATTTAAATAAATATATATGACTTGAAAATGACATCAAAATGCATGCAGTGAACGTGTGCTTTTTAAACTCGTTACTGTGACAATACTGTTTTAGTTCCACTGTCTTATAATTACAAACTTTACTGTACATATAATCTTCCTAACATTTACTGAATCATTTTTCAGTAATTTACAGTAATCAGTATTTTAGTACAGTGCAGTAGATACTGAAGTATTTGATAAGTACTGATCAAATCCATTACTGTAGTTACTAAACAATTTACAGTACTTACTAAAGAATACATTTAGCTGGTTAAGAGTACTGACGCTCTCTTTCTCTCCTTCTATCTCTCTCTCTCGCTCTTTATAAATTACAGTTTTATACTGTAACTCATCTACACTTTCTCCTTTCAAAGATCCTACTGTCTCTCTTCTGCTGTCTCTCTCTCTCTATCAATCCAGCTGTCCCTCTCTCTCTCTCAACCAATCCTGCCATACCTTACTAATCCTACTGTCTCTCTCTCTAATCCAATCCCAATGTTTCTCACTCTTTCTGTCGATCCTACTGTATTATTTTATACTCTTTCTCTACTGATCCAGCTGTCTCTCTCTCTCTGTCTCTCTCTCTCTCTCTACCGATTCTGCCGTTTCTCTTACTAATCCTACTGTCTCTCTCTCAAATCCGATCCCGATGTTTCTCACTTTTTCTGCCGATCCTACGGTCTATCTTTCTGCTCTCTCTCTCTCTATCAGTCTTGCTGTCTCCCTCTCCCTCTCTCTCACTCTCTCTCTCTTTCTCTCTCCTTCTCTCTACCAAACCGATCTTTTCTCTACCAATCAGCTCTCTCTCTCTAACGATCTTACTGTATTTATTTCTAATTTATTTTACTAATCCTACTCTCTCTCTCTCTGTAATCCAATCCCGATGTTTCTTACTTTTTCTGCCTACCGTCTTTCTTTCTGCTCTCTCAGTATCAATCCAGCTGTCACCCTCTCTCTCTCCTTCTCTCTCCTTCTCTCTACCAAACCGGTCTTTTCTCTTACAAATCCTCCCATCTCTCTTTCTCTACCATTTAAATATATATATCTCTCTCTTTTTCTCTCTCTACCGACCCTGCCATTTCTCTTACTAATCCTACTGTCTCTCTCTCAAATCCAATCCCGATGTTTCTTACTTTTTCTGCCGAGCCTACTGTCTTTCTTTCTGCGCTCTTAGTATCAATCCAGCTGTCTCCCTCTCTCTCTCCTTCTCTCTACCAAACCGATATTTTCTCTTAAAATCCTCCCATCTCTCTTTTTCTACCAATCCAGCTCACTCTCTCTCTACCGATCCTACTGTATTTATGTCGGCCATTTCTTTTACTTATCTCACTGTCTGTCTCTCTCTCTCTCTCTAATCCAATCCCGACGTTTCTCACTCTTTCTACCGATCCTACTGTATTTATTTCTGCACTGTCTCCATCAATCCAGCTGTCTCCCTCTTTCTCTCTCTCTACCAAACTGATCTTTTCTCTTACAAATCCTCCCATCTCTCTTTCTCTACCAATTCAGCTCACTCTCTCTCTCTCTATCGATCCTGCCATTTCTCTTACTAATCCTACTGTCTCTCTCTCTCTAATCCAATCCCGATGTTTCTCACTCTTTCTGCTGATCCTACTGTATTTATTTCTGCACTGTCTCCATCAATCCAGCTGTCTCCCTCTTTCTCTCTCGCGTGCTTTCTCTCTCTCTCTCTCTCTCTCTCTCTCTCTCTACCAAACCAATCTTTTCTCTTAAAATCCTCCCATCTCTCTTTCTCTACCAATCCAGCTCACTCTTTCTCTCTCTCTACCGATCCTACTGTATTTATTTCTGCTCTTCTCTAAAGATCCAGCTGTCTCCCTCTCTCTTTCTTCCTCTCCCTACATAGAGTTCTCTTTCTGTCAGTCCTACTGTATTACTCTCTGCTCTTTCTCTACGATCCTCCTCTCTCTCTCTCTCTCTCTCTCTCTCTCTCTCACACACACTCTTACACTCTCTCTCTCTTTATACCAATCCTGATGTCTCACACACTTTCTGCCGATCCTACTGTCTTTCTTTCTGCTCTTTCTCTATCAATACAGCTTTCTCTCTTCTTTTCTGCCTTAATAATCCTACTGTCTCCCTCTCTTTTTCTCTCTCTTTCTGCCAAACCAGCTGTCTCTCCTTCTCTCTACCGATCCAGTTGTTTCTCTTTCTAATCCTACTGTCTCTCTTTATAGCGATCCTGATGGTTTCTCTCTCTTTTTCTTCTGATGCTACTTTTTGTTTTACTTTACTTTTTGTTTTTTCTACTGATCCAGCTGTCTCTCTCTTGTTCTCTTTCTCTCTCTCTTTACCAATCCTGCCATTTTTTGTACTAATTCTACTGTCTCTCTCTCTCTCTCTCTCTCTCTCTCTCTCTTTCTGCTGATCCTAATTTCTCTCTCTCTCTCTCTACCTATTATTCTGGTGTCTGTGGATATTCCTACTGTGCTGTCTCTCTTTACACCTATCCTGCTCTCTCTCTCCCTACCTGCCTTTCTTATTAATCTTACCTGTCTCACTCTCCTTTTACAGATAAAAAAAAACATTTTTATCAATTCCCAGCTGTCTCTCTCTCTCTTTCCACCATCCTCCTCTTTCTCTTACAAATCATACTGTCTCTCTCTCTCTGTCCTGATTCTACCTGCTCTCTCTGTCTCCCTTTACTGATCTACTGATTTCTACCAATCCTGTCTGTCTCTCTTTATATCGATCCTGCTGTCTCTCTACTAATCCTGCTGTCTCTCTCTCTCTCTCTCTACTGGATAAAATGTCTCTCTCACACCTTTTCTTTCTACTGATTCTGAGGCTTCTCAACCAATCCAATTTCACTCTCTTATTCTTTCTACTGATCCACAATCTATCTATCTATCTGCCCACCCCACTGTCTCTACCAGTCATGTTCTCTCTCTCTCTCTCTCTCTCTCCCTCTTTCTACCAACCCTGCTGTCTTTCTATCACTTTCTCCATCTTTCTACTGATCCACAATCTCTCTATCTATCTGCCCACCCCACTGTCTCTACCAGTCATGTTCTCTCTCTCTCTCTCTCTCTCTCTCTCCCTCTTTCTACCAACCCTGCTGTCTTTCTATCACTTTCTCCATCTTTCTACTGATCCACAATCTCTCTATCTATCTGCCCACCCCACTGTCTCTACCAGTCATGTTCTCTCTCTCTCTCTCTCTCTCTCTCTCTCTCTCTCTCTCTCTCTTTCTCTCTACCAACCCTGCTGTCTTTCTATCACTTTATCCATCTTTCTACTGATCCTCAATCTCTTTATCTATCTGCCCACCCCACTGTCTCTACCAGTCATGTTCTCTCTCTCTCTCTCTCTCTCTCTCTCTCTCTCTCTCTCCCAACACTGCGGTGTTTCTCTTTCACTCTCTCCCTCTTTCTTGCAACCCTGCTGTCTTTCTCTTTCACTCTCTCCCTCTTCCTGCTGGTCCACAATCTCTCTATCTATCTGCCCACCCCACTGTCTCTACCAGTCATGTTCACTCGCTCTTTCTTTCTCCACTCTCTCTCTCTCTCTCTCTCTCTCTCTACCAACCCTGCTGTCTTTCTCTTTCACTCTCTCCCTCTTTCTACCAACCCTGTTCTTTCTATCACTTTCTCTTTCTACGACTCCTAATCTCTCTTTCTTTAACTATCAATCCTAATGTTTCTCTACCTCTGTCACTCCTTCTCTCTCCCTCTCCCTCGGTCTATCCTTCTTGTACAAATAAACCTTCTCTCTTTCTCTCTCTTTTCCTGCAGTTCCTGTTGTTTCTCTCTTTCTACAATCCTTCTCCATTTCTCTCTACAGACATTAATTTCTCTCTCTTTCTCACACTTTGTCTGCTGTTCTACTCTCTGGATTCCACTCCTAACATCTCTCTCTCTCTCTCTATCTTTTATTCTAAAAGTTATTTCTGTTTATCTATTCTATTCTATATTTCCTTCAGCCTCTTTTCTCTCTTAAATCTTTACTGAATTTGAATGTTTCCACTGATTTTACCATTTATTAACACACAGAAACATCCTGATCCTCCCTAAAACACACTCTGATGATTTTTCTGTGTGACAAATTTAATGGAAATTAATTTTTCCTGCCTGAATTGTGTTAAAATGAAAAATAGAGTCTAACAAATAAGCAAATACCATAAATAAACAACTCCATCACAGAGCACAGAAACAGGGAATCATAAAGAGTATCTGAACCTGTTTTTAAAATTAGATTAAATTTAAAATTAATGTGGATTTCAGTGAACAAAATAAACCCAGATACACTCTTAAATTTAAAGTAATAAAACAAAATTCTATTGTGGATTTAACACCTGAAATGCAAAAAATACACAAAAACAATTAAATTAAATGTTAGCACATTTACAGAACTAGAATTAAACAGAATTTTGTTTTGTAGCATGTTTAATTTAATCTTTGTGTTGTGTGATTTAATGCCACATAAATTAACATTTAGTTCATTTTACTCTGTGGTCATTTTAAAACATTTTTAGAGCTGAATTAATTGTTTGTTTTTAATTACAGAATCCACCAAATTCGATGATTCAAAACAGATAATAATAAAATGCGAAATACAATGATTTCCATTTTCTGCTAACATTTGTTAGATTTCTAATATAACAATAATAATTATCATTATCATGGCTTCATATTTGTGCTTATTTTAATGTGTTTTTGAGCATGATTAAAATGGTGTAAGTACTTAAACAGGGATATAAATAAACTTACTTCAGAGGAAAGTTACGACTGTATAAATATCTGCAGTGCTTTAAACCATAAAACAAACATAAACTCCTTTAGAACAATATTTCACACATAATTCTATTTAACATCATCACATTATGCAACGCATTATTAACTATACCACATATTTATATGAGATTTCACTCTTAATGCATGATTAAAATGCTTATATAAATTGTCTTAAACAAGTTTTTGTTTTTTGTCATACAGTTCATTTAATTTCAATTCAGAATTTTAGGTTTTCAGTTTCCTTTACATTGTTTTAATATTTTAAGGCTCTTTTTAAGGATCTGAGTGAATATAAAAAGTGTAAAATCATAGCAATACATATACTACTACTATTATGTAAATAACAAAAACGCTGTATTTAAACTATTTAAATAAGTATGTTTTATTATTATTATAATTATTATTAAGAATAGTGATATATTTAAAAATAAAAACTGTATAAATGGCAATAATAATAAAAGCTATAAACAAGCTGTAAACATGGCTCGTAATAAATAATTTCTACTAATTTATTCAGAAAAGGTCAAATTTATATAGAAATTTATAAAGAAACAAATTCCTAGATATTCTTATTCTTAGATTACACCGTCAGTGAATACATAAATAGTCTAAATTAATCTAAATCTATTCTAATCTAAATTACCTGAAACAAATCCTGTTTTTCATCATTTATTTGAGTAGTTTGTTACCTTTAGATAGTTTTAATATTTTTAAGGCTCTAAATAAAATATAGCTAATAGTAATAAAAAGTAAATTCATAATTAGAATCCAATTTTGGGCAAAACACATAAAACATTGCATTTACACTATTATGGCTTATTTAAAAAGCAAAAAGAACCACTTTTAATTGCATGTATTAAAAACATTTCATGAAAATATATAATTAATACATGTTTAATAATCTGCTTTATTTTTGTTCAGGAAGTGCCTAATTAATATATAACAAATTGTTCCATATTTTATTTAATGACAAGCAGCCTAACAAGCAGGACAAAATTATCCTAAACCAAATCCTGCTTCTTTGTAATGTATTTCAATTGTTTATAACCTTTACATTACATTGTTTTAATATTTAAGGCTTTTAATGCTATTTTTAAGTATAAAATCAAAACCACAGCACTGTCTCACACTACACAGTATAAAAACACACAAAACACACTGCATTTACATGAAATAAAGATCCACAGTGTATAAAAATCAATAGAATCAATAGAACATAATGTGATTTATAGAAAAAGAAAAATTATATTAAACTATGAGTGTTATATATTGTTTTATGAGTATTAATTACCTCAACCAAATTAAGCTTCTTTAATTGTACAGTATATTAATATTAAAGGTGTTTGTAACCATAACATCACTTTAATGCTTTTAAAACTAATTTAGAACGAATTTCTTTTTTGGAACTTTTAGAAAAACCTTGTAATAAATCTGGAATTCGCCTCTTATCGTTCCTGCTCTTACTTTGTATGTATTTTATATATTGTTGTTTTATGGTGTAATTGTGAATTAAATATTTTAAGTATTAAAACTTATGTTTAGGCTGCTGTGTTTGTGATCATTGTGTCTCAATGGGACTGACCTAGTTAAATAATGGCTAAATAAAATAAAATAACTTGTTTAAATTCTAAAATCGTTATTATTGTTAGACACAGTAAAAAAAATAAATAAAAAAAAAAGCATACAAAACCACTGCAGTTAAGCTACCATTTTTAAAATATATATAACAAAAGAAGATATACATCTGAAGTAGTATGTTTAATGAAGCATAATAAACACCATTGTATATATGTTATTAATAATGAAATTATTATTATTATTATTATTATTATTATTATTATTATTATTATTATTATTCAGTTTCTGAATCAGTTTCTCTGATTTTGCTATATATAGTTATATATTTGAGTAAAATGAACATTTTTGTTTTATTCTATAAACTACACACAACATTTCTCCCAAGATTTCAAATGCAAATATTGACATTTAGAGCATTTATTTGCAGAAAATGAGAACAGACTGAAATAATAAAAAAAGACGCAGAGCTTTCAGACCTCAAATAATGTAAAGAAAACAAGTTCATATTCATAAAGTTTTAAGAGTTCAGAAATCAATATTTGATGGAATAACCCTGGATTTTAATCACAGTTTTTATGCATCTTGGCATCATGTTCTCCTCCACCAGTCTTACACACTGCTTTTGGATAACTTTATGCTGCTCACTCCTGGTGCAAAAATTCAAGCAGTTCAGTTTGGTTTGATGGCTTTTGATCATCCATCTTCCTCTTGATTATATTCCAGAGTTTTTTAATTTGGTAAAATCAAAGAAACTCATAATTTTAAAGAGGTATATATATATATATATATATATATATATATATATATATATATATATATATATATATATATATATATATATATATATATGTATTAGTATATATGTATTTAGCTGTATATGTTTGTATTAAACTTTACTTCTATTTAATATATATATATATATATATATCTTGCTGAATGTTGTTTTGACTAGTTATATGTTACCACAGATGTACATAGAATTTCACTGTCTCTTAATAATAATAAAATTTTTACAAGTAATCGTTTTTTTACATGTTGAAATCTTACTATTTACTATGTAAAATGGCTATTTAGTCTATAAATACTAGTCTATGTATAAATACTACTGTATAGCTATACATTAGCGTAGCACAATTCGTCAGAACACAGTGTTCTCTTAGCTATGGCTATGAGTTTTAATTAACGTACATTTTAAATGTTAAGGGCCATAAGGCTCGTGTTATGAAACATTTTCCTCGCATTTTAAGGGCTGTTTGCTCTGTTCATGGCTGAAACATGTGGTTCAGACGCTCGTGTGTTCAGGAAAAAAAGGCTCTTAATCACTGGAACGCCTCACGCGCGAGCGTCTGCCGGCTAGCGTGTAATGCTAGGTTGTTCCCTCGTCAGGAACTGATTTGGCAGAGCTTCAGCGAGGCCTCCGGGCTTTTAGGGCCTTAATGATTTTAGTCTGACCACACAATGAAAATGGCAGTCTTTCCTGTCTGTGTGTGTTAACGCTCACATTCTTTATCTGCGTCCAGACACACTCCGGCACAGGAAAGAGAGCTTACTGTTAGAGACGTGTAGCAACGGAGCTAAACAACAGCACAACAACAGCACAACAACACAAACAACAACACAGCTAGCTGGATAAAACCACCACCCGGACGAGGGGAAGGTAGAGAAAGGAAAAGGTCAGGCTGAGTCTTTAGGATTTCACAGTAAACAGATAAAGATATAAATCTATACCCTATAGCATGATATACAGCTCTGGGGGGGAAAAAGTAAGAGACTACTTCAGTTTCTGAATCAGTTTCTCTGATTTTGCTATTTATAGGTTTATGTTTGAGTAAAATTAACATTGTTGTTTTATTCTATAAACTACAGACATTTCCCCCAAATTCCAAATAAAACAAATAGTCATTTAGAGCATTTATTTAGAGCAGAAAATGAGAAATGGCTGAAATAACTAAAAAAGAAGCAGAGCTTTCAGACCTCAAATAATAATGCACAGAAAACAAGTTCATATTTATGAAGTTTTAAGAAATTTCAGAGTTCAGAAATCAATATTTGGTGGAATAACCCTGGTTTTTAATCACAGTTTTCATGCATCTTGGCATCATGTTCTCCTCCACCAGTCTTACACACTGCTTTTGGATAACTTTATGCTACTCAATCCTGGTGCAAAAATTCAAGCAGTTCAGTTTGGTTTGATGGCTTGTGATCATCCATCTTCCTCTTGATTATATTCCAGAGGTTTTTAATTTGGTCAAATCAAAGAAACTCAGCATTTTTAAGTGGTGTCTTATTTTTTCCAGAGCTGTATAAAACCATAAAAAAACATATCAATAACAGATAAACACACAGGGATTTCCCTGATAATAATTACATTACATTACATTAACAATGAATAAAAACACTATGTTCTGGTTGTGTTGCATCTTTTAAGGTTGATGATGGAAAAATATCTTTATAAAGGACGAATCTACCTTTAAACAATCTTTAATTAACCCCCATAGTAAAGCACAACAACAACAGCAGATAAATACACATGCTCTTCCCTGATAGTAAAGAACATTGAATAAAAACACTATTTATTTTTGTGTTACGTCCTGTTTTTGCTCATATATTTCAGTTGTTTATTACATTTAATACTTTTGAGGCTCTAGTTAAAATTTGGCTAAATGTATAAAACCATCAAAAATCACAACCACAGTACAACAACAACAGCAGATAAACACACAGGCCTTTCCAGGTGGTAAATAAAGATACTACAACTACATCTATCAGTGGTACAGTTAACCAGTACAGTAGGTTAAATAGCTATAGTGTTGTGTGATTTAGGACACAGCCTGAATTTTTGCACCAGTAGTAAAGGCATAACGTTATCCAAAAGCAGTGTGTAAGACTGGTGGAGGAGAACATGATGCCCAGATGAATGAAAACCGTGATCAAAAACCAGGGTTATTCCACCAAATAGAAGCGAAAATAATTACTCTAGTAAAGTATAGATAACCAACATATCTTCTTAAGTAAGATAATGAAGTATTTGTACTTGCCGATTTCTACAATGTAATTGCTTGCAATACACATACATGACATGTTGCTTTTAGACTTGACGACACAAAAAGCAACAGGAAGTCTCAACTCAGTTCAGCTCAATTCAGTTCCTCGAAGCTGTGCCACTATGGCTGTGTTCAAATATGCACTATACAATATACCACACTAGCAAAACAACAGGGCTGTCAAGTCTCAGGCATTGGGCGTGAGGCATAGGGGTGGGCGATATGGCCCTAAAATAATTTCACAATGTTTTATGGTATTTTCGAGATAATGAAACACTGAATTAAAAAAAAAAAAAAAAAATATTATATATATATATATATATATATATATATATATATATATATATATATATATATATATATATATATTTAAAAAATACACCACTGCAGTAAAATGAAAATTTCATTTTATTATTGCATACGATATGATATGGCACACTCCTAATAACTGAGATATTAAAAAATATTTGCAGAATTTTATCAGATTTGTAACAGAAGTTAATGATACGGAATATGAATCATGATACTAATAATGCACTCCTCTAAATATCTCCATATATCCAGGATTAAAGTAAAATAAATGATACTGGACAGATATAATCTCTATATAGTCCCTAGTAGAACAAAAATAAGAGAACACTTAAAAATGAAGAGTTTCTTTGATTTTACCAACTTGAAAACCTCTAGAATATAATCAAGAGGAAGATGGATGATCACAAGCCATCAAACCAAACTGAACTGCTTGAATTTTTGCACCAGCAGTGAGTAGCGTAAAGTTATCCAAAAGCAGTGTGTAAGACTGGTGGAGGAGAACATGATACCAAGATGCATGAAACTGTGATTAAAAAACAGGATTATTCCACAAAATATTGATTTCTGAACTCCTAAAACTTACAAAAAATTGAATATAAACTTGTTTTCTTTGCATTATTTGAGGTCTGAAAGCTCTGCATCTTTTTTTGTTATTTTAACCATTTCTAATTTTCTGCAAATAAATGCTCTAAATGGCACTATTTTTATTTGGAATGTGGGAGAAATGTCAAACATAAACCTATAAATAGCACAATTAGAGAAACTGATTCAGAAACTGAAGTGCTCTCTTCATTTTTAATAAAAAATTAAAATAGTGTGAATTTTTCTTTTGTAAAAACAGCAAAAAAGTAGTATCCTGATGTGATAATTAGGGGTATATTCAAAAATGTTGGTGATATTATTGCGTATATGGCATGGCACACGCCTAGTAAAACACAGGCATTTCTCACGCACAGAAATTAAACTAAATAGAACAAAGCCAACCTGATAGCTGATGTTGGGGAATATTGTCTCTAATAGAGTCTCTGAAGCGTGCCACAACACCAATTATACCACACACACACTCCCACACACACACACACACACGTACACACACACACATGTGCTGCAGACACCCCTCACCAACTCAACCCTTACCTCTCCTGACAAAATCTCACTCTGAACCACCTTAAAACTTTAGGAGCCCTGAAATAGTTAACCACAAACGAATACCTCACCTACTAATTACTGCATTTAATAAGTTTAGTAGGTTAAGGACACTAGTAAGTGTTTTAGATGAGATTTAGGACGCAGCCCGTGTGGAATCCACCCTCTGGGTAATTGCTTAGTGGTCTTAAGGTAGCAACAAGGTTTTTACAAGATCATTCGCCTGTTAAGTTCACCTTATTTCCCTCTCAAACATGAAGCAGAAAAAGTAGCTGTAAACAACATTTTCCGTTACATAATGAGAGCTTTCGGACACACACACACACACACACCGTGCCCGTCCGACACCTCTGACACCGAGCAGAACCCAGCTTTCAGCTTCATGACCAAAAACACCAGCAAATTAGATATAAATTATAAAATAAAAGCCCTTATTTACCTCAGCTTTTTGGGAACAGAGTAGTCAACCTCAATCACCTTTCCGTGCAGCTCAGCTTTTCCTATAGGAAAAACAATGGAAACTGTTAGATGGCAGATTGAAAAGAGACAGAGAAACAGGAAAATAAAGGTATATGTATTGTATATTATATGTATATTAGCAGTTATGACCATAAAATTAGTCTAATTTAGCTCATTTATAATGCTCATTAAAAAAAAAAGGTAAAAAGCAAGGTGACTTGCAGTCTTTATGTTTATACAGGGGGGAAAGGGAGAAAAAAGGCAATATTTGACTAGTAAATATGATTAATAAATAAATAAATTCACTTTCTTTCCACTCAGAAATGCTCTCTCTCTCTCTCTCTCTCTCTCTCTCTCTCTCACACACACACAGTGCAAATACATTAATGAGACCCCCAACTAACAAAAACTCCTAAACTCCTACTTTAGGTGAGAGCTTCTGAAAGCTGGAAAGAGAGTAACTAGTACTTGCTTTGTGTTTCAAGGAGGGAAAAGGAGCCCAAAACTACATTTATCTAGAAAAATCAGTTTAAACACATGTTCATATTGTAAATTAGATCTACTGAAATGTATTATGTTGAAAAGTGACAAAAAATGGCTATATAAATAATCTCAGGTGTGTTTTTATCTCTTGCTTGGTTGTGACTAGTTAAAACATGTTATATGTTTATATGTTTATATGGAGTAAAGAGTAAATACATTATTTCATATAGTCTTTTCATAAAAAAAAAATCAAAAACATATATATATTTGAGTTTTGAGATATAAGAGTGGAAGCTACTGGAAGCTAAAAAAGTGACTAGCTAGTACTTGCTATATCTTTATAGTGAAAAAAAAAAACTTTTAAAAAGTCTACACAAGTTAGTTATTTTCCTTTTTGCTAAAAACTGTAGATTTTAGACATTTTTAGATGGAAAAGGGCTGTTTTTATTGTGTTTTTGAGTTTATTTTATCATGCTACAGGTGATGATAGCTGGTCGCTAGTGTTGTTACTACTGCTACACTCCTTGTTATATCTTTTTATGGGAGAAACAAGCCCCAAACTACATTTATCTAGAAAAATGTTCACATCATACATTAAAATAACGGGTAGAAGATACGGAAAGCTGGAAGGTGACTAGCTTGTACCTGTTTTGTGTTTCTAGGAGGGAAAAAGAGCCCAAAGTACGTTTGTCTAGAAAATCAAGACTAGACAAATGTTCATATCATAATTTAGACCTATTGAAATGTATTATGTTGAAAAGGGACAAACAAGCTCAAAACTACATTTATCTAGAAAAAAATAGTGTTTTTATCTAAACAAATGTTCATATCATGAATTAAAATAAAGAGTGGAAGCTTCTGAAAGCTGGAAGGTGACTAGCTACTACTTGTTTTGTGGTAACAGGTTGGAAAAGAGCCCAAAATTACATTAATCTAAAAAAATAAGTGTAAACAGATGTTCATATCATAAATTAGATTTATTTAATTGTATGTGTTTGAATTTGAGCTAAACAAATGAAGCTTCTGGAAGCTGCAAAGTGAGTAGGTCGTACTTGTTTTGTGTTTATAGGGGGGAAAAGGAGCCCAAAACTACATTTATATAGAACAATAAGTCTAAACAAATGACAAATGTTCACATCATGAATTACAATAAAGAGTGGAAGCTTCTGGAAGCGAGAAGGTGACTATCTAGTACTTGTTTTGTGTTTCTAGGGGGGAATTAAAATGACATTTATTTAGAAAAATAAGTCTAAATAGATGTTCATGTCATGAATTTAACTTATTTAAATGTCTGCATTTTAGTTTTGGGACACAAGAGTGGAAGCTTCTAAGAGAATCCAAGGTGACTAGCTAGTACTTGTTATATGTTAATAAGGGACAAATGAGCTCAAAACTACAGTTATCTAGAAAAATAAGTCTAAAATAAAGAGTGGAAGATACTGGAAGTACGAAAGAGACTAGGTAGTACTTGCTTTGTGATGCTAGGAGGGAAAAAGAGCCCAAAACTACATTTATCTACAAAAATAAGTGTTTTTATCTAAACAAATGTTCATATCATACATTAAAATAAAGAGTGGAAGCTATTGGAAGCTTGAAAGTGAGTAGCTACTACTTGTTCTGTGTTTATAGGGGGGGAAAGGAGCTTAAATGTATATTTATCTAGAAAAAGAAGCCTACAAGTTGATTAATTTTCTTCTTTGTTACTCAAAAACAACATACACAGAAAACTAAAAAATCACAAAAGTGGAAGTTACTATCTAGTCCTTTTTTTATCTAGAACAAATATGTCTAAAATGTTTATATCATAAATTAAAATAAAGAGTGGAAGCTTCTGGAAGCTGGAAGGTGACTAGCTAGTACTTGTTTTGTGTTTATAGAAGGGAAAAGAGCCCAAAACTACATTTATCTATAAAAATAAGTAAAAAGAAGTATTTAAAAGCAACATACACAGCTGTAGGTTTTGAACATGTTTAGATGGCAGAGGGCTGTTTTGTCTAGTAGTAGAAGCTTCTACTAGAACCCAAGTTGACTAAATGAGCCCAAAACTACATTTATCTACAAAAATAAGTGTTTTTATCTAAACAAATGTTCATATCATGAATTAAAATAAAGAGTGAAAGCTACTGAAAGCTGAAAGGTGACTAGCTGGTACTTGTTTTGTGTTTATAGGGGGGAAAGAAGCCCAAACTACATACACTAGTAAAATAAGTGTTTCTATCAACAAAGGTTCATATCATAAACTAGAATAAAGAGTGGAAGCTACTAGAAGCTGGAAGGTGACTAGCTAATCCCTTTTTTGTGTTTATAGGAGGGAAAAAGGAGCTTAAATGTATATTTATCTAGAAAAAGAAGCCTACACACGTTGGTTAATTTTCTTTGTTGTTACTCAAAAACAACAAACACAACAGATGTTCATATCACCCATTAGATTTATTTAAATGTATGTATTTAGGTTTGAGACACAAGAGTGGAAGTTACTACTAGAATCCAATGTAAATATCTAGTCCTTTTTTATCTAGAAAAAATATGTCTAAACAAATGTTTATATCATATTTTCTAGTAGTGGATTCTAGTAGCAACTTCCACTCTTGTGTCCCTAACCTAAATACATAAAATAATAATTTTATGTAATTTTATGTAATAAATGGAAGCTTCTGGAAGCTGGAAGGTGACTAGCTTGTACTTGTTTTGTGTTTATAGAAGATATATATATATATATATACATTTATCTATAAAAATAAGTGAAAAGAAGTCTTTAAAAACACAACTGTAGGTTTTGAACATGTTTAGATGGCAGAGGGCTGTTTTGTCTAGTAGTAGAAGCTTCTACTAGAACCCAAGGTGACTAAACGAGCCCAAAACTACATTTATCTACAAAAATAAGTGTTTTTATCTAAACAAATGCTCATATCATACATTAAAATAAAGAGTGGAAGCTTCTGGAAGCTCAAAAGTGAGAATCTTGTACTTGTTTTGTGTTTATAGGATAGAAAAGGAGCTTAAATGTATATTTATCTAGGAAAATAAGCCTACACAAGTTGGTTAGTTTTATTCTTCGTTACAAAAAAACAACAAACACAAAAAAGTGGAAGTTACTACTAGAATCCAAGGTCACTATCTAGTCCTTTTCTTATCTAGAAAAAATATGTCTAAACAAATGTTCATATCATACATTAAAATAAAGAGTGGAAGCTTCTGGAAGCTGGAAGGTGACTAGTTAGTACTTGTTTTGTGTTTATAGAAGGGAAAAGAGCCCAAAACTACATTTATCTATAAAAAAATAAGTGACAAGAAGTCTTTAAAAACAACAAACACAGCTGTAGGTTTTGAACATGTTTAGATGGCAGAGGGCTGTTTTGTCTAGTAGTAGAAGCTTTTACTAGAACCCAAGGTGACTAAACGAGCCCAAAACTACATTTATCTACAAAAATAAGTGTTTTTTATCTAAACAAATGTTCATATCACACATCATACACCTGGAAGGTGACTAGCTTGTACTTTTTTTTTTTACATGTTTTAAGTGACAAAACAAGCCCAAAACTACTTGTTCAAAATGTTCGCATCATGAATTAAAATAATGAGTTGGAAGGTGACTAGCTAGTACTTGTTTTGTGTTTATAAGAGAGGAAATTAGCTTATAAATATATTTATCTAGACAAATAAGTCAAAACAAGTTGGTTCATTTTCTTTTTTTACTCAAAAACACCAGCTGCAGGTTTTGAACATGTTTAGATGGCTGTTTTTTCTAGTAGTGGGAGCTAGAATTTAAGGTGACTATGTAGTAGCTGTTTTTGTGTTTATAGGGGGGAAAGGAAAATATAGAAAAATATAGAAAAATCAAACTAAACAAACATTCATATAAATTAAAATAAAGAGTGGAAGCTTCTGGAAGCTGTCTAGCTAGTACTTGTTATATGCTTCTAAGTGACTAAACAAGCCTAAAACTACATTTATCTATTAGCCTAAAATAAGCCTAAACAGATGTTCATATAAACTAAAATAAAGATTGGAAACTGGAAGATGACTAGCTTTTACTTGTTATATGTTTTTAAGGGACAAAGCACGCCTAAAACTACATTTATCTAAAAAAAAAATAGTGTTTTTATCTAAACAAATGTTCATATCATGAATTAAAATAAAGAGTGGAAGTTTCTGGAAGCTGGAAGGTGTCTAGCTAGTACTTGTTATATGTTTCTAAGTGACTAAACAAGCCTAAAACTACCTTTATCTATTAGCCTAAAATAAGCCTAAACAGATGTTCATATAAATTAAATTAAAGACTGGAAACTGGAAAGTGACTAGCTTTTACTTGTTATATGTTTTTTAAGGGACAAAGCACGCCTAAAACTACATTTATCTAAAAAAAGTATCTAAACAAATGTTCATATCATGAATTAAAATAAAGAGTGGAAGCTTCTGGAAGCTGGAAGGTGTCTAGCTAGTACTTGTTTTGTGTTTATATGAGGGAAAAGAAGATTAAAACTATATTTATGTAGAAACATAAATGTAAAGAAAAAAAAGTTGGTTCTTTTTATTTTTTACTCAGAAATGCACGAATTACACACATTTAAAGCAGGTTAAACACCCAGTAAAGCAGGCAGGAGCTGAGAGACAGCTGAATAAGAGGTAAACAGGTATTTATCAGGTGTTTGTCTCAGTGTGTGAGGTAGTGTTGGGTTATATATTTGCTGGTATCTGAAGGAGCTCAGGTGTGGAGCGTGTTTTTCTTTCCCCTTGTCAAGTGCTGCTGCTGCTGTTACTGTTGTTGTTGTGCGAGCTGATTTGTCTCGTAAAATCCGAACGGCTTCGATTTAAATCGCGAATTTATTCTCTTCACTTCCCTTTTTTCGCTTCTTTCCTCCCCCGCGGCTCGGAGCCGGAGTTAGCCCGGGCTTTGGGAGCTCCGGAGCCGTTTTCACTCCGCCCGTCTCTCACCTTCCTCCTCGGAGCCTCGCCTGCCGCTCCGCCGCCGGTGTTCCGTCGATTTGTGCTACCTTGCCAAATCGTGCCACCGTGGTGAATATAGAGTGAATATGCAGTGTTTAGAGTGAAGCTGCAGGAATAAATTATATTTTTATCGTCTAAAAAGCATCATATAAAATGCTTATAGACATTATAGATATTTATACGACTTATGAGGCAAATTGATCACTTATGAGGCAATTAGTGTGATAAAATGTGATATATATATTTTTTTACTATTATTTTAAATCGACAAATTTTAAGCAAATAATAAAAGTAGGCTACAATTGTGAAATACACTCAATAAAAACAAAAACGAATTATTATTTTAAAAAACATTAAAACGATTACATTTCTGTATCTGCGCATGCGCAAAACAGAAGGTAGCACATATCAGCGGGTAGCAGGACTCGACGGAACACCGGTCCGCCGCTCCGCCGCGCGCAGATTTACCCACCGTCCGTTTACCGCCGCTTTGCTCCAGCTGCACATCACCTACGGGCTGGCCACCTCGTACTAACCTAGGCCGGGCTTTGGACTAGGCTTTGGTGCCGGTGTCTCGGCTCGGGCGCGCGCGGGGGGCGTCCAGAAAATTCGCGACAAAAAATGAGCGAAAAATATAACCTAGCGAGAATTATGCCAATCCGGGGGACCACCCAGCACCCAGCCATCCTCCTAGCTCTGGCTATGGGTAGGTAACCCTACATAGCTTATAGTTTAGGACTAAGTAGTAGCTTGATAAACTAATATAAATAGAGGCTACAGGCGTGTTTTAACATTATTATAATATATGTACATATCCTACTTTTTTATTTTTAGGGAAAAGTGAGGAAAAAAAAGGCTGTGTGTGAAGTTATTCTGTTGTTGTTTTTTTCTTTCTTTCTTTTTTGCTTGTGCACACAAAATCTGTGATGTATATATTATTAAATAGATAGATAGAGAGCACTATAATAATATAATTATTAATAAAAAAAGAAAGAAAAAAAAGATTGGCTCAGATATATGTATGCATTATAGCTACAGCACTGCTCTGCTGCCACTAATGTTACTCTGCTGCTCTCTCTCTGTTCATCCCCAGCCCCGCAAAGAGCTTAAAAAACGAAACGTTATAGAAGCTCCAGCAAACCACACGCAAGCCCTATCGCTAAACTAACGCCGCCATCAGATAGAGAGTGTAATAAACAAAGATTAGCAAAAAACAGCGCCCACCTGACAGCGTCTCGATAGCTTTTATGGCCCACTTCTGGTCAGGGAAATCCACGAAGGCGTAGCCGGACTTGAGCAGCACTTGGTCGGCCACGGGCAGCTCGCTCTCCCCGAAGAGGCGCTTCAGGTCCTCCACGGTGACCGAGGGACTCAAGTTCCCCACATAAAGCTTGTTCATGATCCAGGGAGGGAAAAAAGGCACGGAGGAGCGGAGGTGAAGTGAAGGCGGGAGGTGGAAAGTGGAGGAAAAAAGAAAAAAAAGGGGGAAATGTGTAATTAAACGATATTAACGCGAGGAGAGACAAACAAAACAAAAATAACAAAAAAGAAAGAAAGAAAAAGAAAAGGCCAAGCGAAGCCCCCCCTCCCCGGCATCAACTTGTAGCTAGCTAAATCACTTTGTGTATGTGTGTGTGGGTGTGTGCGTGTGAGTGTGTGAATGTGAACGTGTGTGTAAGTGTGTGTAAGTGTGTGTGCGTGAGACTAAGGTTTAAAAAAAAAAAAATCCCCCACGTCACACACACACACACACACACACTGAAGCACCGCCTCACACTTAGAAGGGAATAATAAAATAAATAAAATAAATATTTTTTACATTAAAAACATTTAAACTTCAACCACTGGAAATATCTATTAACAGACTATCGTTATTTAGACACGCTGTCAAAAACTAATTATACATAATCTACTTATAATAACAGTACAATAATCAAACACCAGATAATAAAAATAATAATAAAAACGTAAATAAATCGGTTATTATTTATTTATGTACATAGAGCTCTGGAAAAAAAAAAACAATAAGAGACCACTTCAGGTTCTGATTTAGCTATTTATATGTATATGATTGAGTAAAATGAACATTGCTTTATTCTATAAAAAATATTTGGCTGAAATAACAAGAAAGATGCAGAGCTTTCAGAAAACAAGTTCATATTCATAAAGATTTAAGAAATGTCAGAGTTCAGAAATCAATATTTGGTGGAATAACCCTGGTTTTTAATCACAGTTTTCAGGCATCTTGGCATCATGCTCTCCTCCACCAGTCTTACACACTGCTTTTGGATAACTTTATGCTGCTCACTCCTGGTGCAAAAATTCAAGCAGTTCAGTTTGGTTTGATGGCTTGTGATCATCCATCTTCCTCTTGATTATATTCCAGAGGTTTTACATTTGGTAAAATCAAAGAAACTCATAATTCTAGAGCTATTATTATTATTATTATTATTATTATTATTATTATTATTATTATTACCGAAGCACCTTTCTTACAGCTTGAAAGAAATGAGAATAATAGAATATTGCAAATAGTATTGAATATCTTAAATTATGTCTATTTAAATTTATGGATTTGAGTTTTGAGTCAAACATATTAAAAGCATGTTAAGCACTCCACAAAATGCTTTTAGGTGACAGACACTGCTTCCCACAATTCCCACATCTCTCTTTCTCTAGCTCTATCTCTCTCTTTGTTTCTTTCTGTATCTCTCTTTCTCTAGCTCTGTCTCTCTGTTTCTTTTTGTATCTTTCATTCTCTGTTTCTCTCTCTCTCATTCTCTCGGTTTATGTCTCTCTCTCTCATTCTCTCTGTTATTTGTCTCTCATTCCGTTTCTGTCTCTCTCTCTGTTTCTGTATCTCTATCTCTCTAGCTCTCTCTTTCTTTGTTTCTTTCTGTATCTCTCTTTCTCTAGCTCTGTCTCTTTCTTTGTTTCTTTCTGTATCTCTCTTTCTCTAGCTCTGCCTGTTTCTTTTTGTGTGTGTCTCTCTCACTCTCTTTCATTCTCTCTGTTTCTGTGTGTATCTCTCTCTCTTTCTGTATATTTTCTCTCATTCTCCTTGTTTATGTCTCTCTCTTTCTGAGTTTGAGAGAAACTGGAGGAAGGTAAATTGTTATTTGTTATGTGATTGTAGTGTTTTCCAATGTAGTGTTTTTCCTGTTTTTCACTAACCTGTGATCATGTCTCTGTTTGGCTGAGATTTTAATAAAGATGTTTTAAAACTCATAACTCTCTCTCTCTCTCTCTCTCTCTCTCTCACACATAAACTGTATATAGCTGAACAGAGCATCGTCTCTCAAAAGTGAAGCCACCACAGGTCGGGCGCCCCCTGCTGTTCGGTTTCAGAAAGCTGTGTAACTCCACCCATCCCCATAGGTTTCAATGGCAAAACAGACAACTTTCAATCACGTTTTTTTCTAATATACTGTAATTCTACCTCCTTTATTTAAATGCAGCAGCTAGTGTAACCTCTGCTTATATTGTCAAATTTTTATATCAACCACAGAATTCAGTTTTTAAAACGTTATTCAGCTCTATTAAAAAAAGGTGTGGTTATTGTAAAAGGGCTGCTTATGGGCGGGACCAATAACAGACCGTCAGCTCCGCTCCGCCCCGCTCTGCAGTCTGTGACCTCGAGGCAGGCCTCAGGGGCGGGGTTATTTAAATGAGTAGGCTGCTATCCACAGTCTTTCTCCCTCCTCTGGTCTCTACTGCGCAGACTCGGGTTTCAGGATCGCCAACATGGCGGAAGATTTTGGCTTCATTTTCATTGAATGTATGGGAACGGAGACACAACGTCCATCTTTTTTTACAGTCTCTGCTCTCTCAGGATACAGTGGCTGCTGCTTCTGTTGTTGTGGCTGCCATCACATCACGTCCACGTGGGTGAAGGGAAACTACACCCCAAAAAGATCTTAAACAAAAGATTTACAATTTCGGGAAGGGTCCATCACCCAAGAATAATAAAATAATAAAATTAAACAAGCCAAGGCAAGACAAGATAATGTGAGCATCCCCACTATGGGACTAATGAAGAATTAACCTACGTTATCTCATAAATTTGCATCAAATACTCAGGAACCGCAACTAATTATCCAAAGAAAAAAAATGTTTACAGAAAGACAATGATAAATTTAATTGTTTCTACTGAATGTATGAAATTCAGATTTAATAATTAATATTTATTTATTAATAGAAATATTTTAATTTGTATTTTGTTGCAGTAGAATACTCTTAATTCTATTCCTCAGCATCCGCTGACCTCGCTCTGTTATTTTACACTGACAGAGCACACTGTCACTGTAGTTCCCAGTCTCTTCCACTGTGTTATAATTTCACTGACAGTTGGCTGTGGAATATTTAGTAGTGAGTAGTGAAATTTCACCACTGGACGTGTTGCTGCAGAGGTGCTGCATCCTATCCTATCACGGGTCCACAGAGCTGGATTTCTGCTGGAGCTCCTGAGACCCATTCTTACACTAATATTTGTAGAAGCAGTCCTTTTATACACCTGTGGAAATTAAAGTGATTGGAACACCGGAGTTCAATGATTTGGATTAATAAGAGAACACTTTTAATAGTGCTACAGAGTGCAAGTCTTTCCTATTCCGGTTTTCTGTTTCCACTACATAGAAACACTGTATACAGTCAACAGTGGTTTAATGCTTGACCAATCCAAGACAATAAAAAAAGGACCAAAAAGGTTGTAAAAGCGTAATGTTTATTCAACATAAGACATTTACATGAGATACTGGCCTTTTTGATGGACTATTTCAATACAGATATTGCCCTGTTTCCCAGCAGAAATACATGTATTTATTGAATACATATATATATATAAAAAGAGTACTCCAGCATTTTTTTAAATTTAAGTAGAGTAAATTATCACATTTTGATTTTTTTTTTTTTAATCCTCTATCCCTAGAGAAACTCAAAGACACTGATGGGAAGTTTTCAAAGTCGATATATGTGTACACAAAAAAAAATACAAAAAAATAATTTTATTTTAGTATAATTTAAATAATTATCAATTTATTAAAATTTTAATTGAACACAATCTAAGCCTTAAATGAGGCATTTTTTGTTTCAGAGGATGAATTAGAGGTATAATATTTCCAAAGTAGTGAATGTTGAAATTTTTACAGATAGAATCCCTAAAAATACAGAATTGCATTGTTTTATGTTTGTCTTTTGGTTGTGATTGAAATGCTTGCAAAAGGGTCACATTCAAAAACCTCAATAAATACATTTTTAAATGAACAAATTTATCAAAAAATCTAAGCTTTAAACATTCTTTGTAATGCGTTGTTCCAAAAGTGGGACTCAATTCAGTTTATTAGTTGTAATTGAAAATCATTATTGTAATAAATAAATTACAAAAATTTGTTCACACAATTCCAAAATGATGTGGGGTGTTGTGCCGAAAACTGACCACCTTCCCATGCAGGCGCATCCCACAGCAGTATGTGCACAACAGATTACGGTGCTGGTGATTACTGACTTGACTGTATCTACTGTAACTGTAGATTAACCTCTTTTATAAATAAGAAGAAATAAAAGGAATGAGAGGGGAATCTGGTACTCATTTTGCTGCGAGACACACCTGCACTATACTTGAAGGGAGTCGGATTCTGTCGAGACGGCGAAATCTGGCACATCAAATTGACAACTTTCTATAAACCAATCTATAAATCCAATATAAAGAGAATCAGCCAACGTACATGATGACAGGACGTAATTAAATGGCACTGTGAAACCGAAACTAACTGGACTAAATGTATATCATATGCAAAAATAAAATATTGTATATTTTGTTGCAGTAGGGTTTTTTTTAATTATTTGTTTAATTCAGTGCTTTGTCTTATCGACAAGAGTATCATAATCGCAAAAATAGCATGAAATATCGTGATATTATTTTAGGGCCATATCGTCCACCCCTCCCGTATACAATGTAGTAAATACACTAACCTTGGTTCAATCTTTGGTCCAGACTTTCTTTTGTAACAACGTCCTGACTTGAAAAAATTGCTGGAGTATTCCTTCTTTAACGCAAATCTGAAACCAAGTCTAGAAAATGACTAGATTTCCATTAAACTTTTGAGGAAGTTTGAAAACCTGTTCCTTAAAACACTTCCTCCCTGGATTCGGGAACTATTTGAATCAACTTGTGAATCAACTGTGAAACTGTACTGGGAATAAACTTACACCTCAAAACAAACACTATAGGTTGACTGGTTTCCCAGACAGGGATTTAGCCTCATCTTGCAATATACAGCATTTTGAACAGAGCTTTATCATTAATTAAAAGGACAATTTACTGTATTTTGTTTTTTGTATATTAGCCAAAAGGAAGTGGTCATAATGTTATGCATAATTTGTGTAGTCTACGACTAGGCTTAATCCCTTTCAGGAGAAACTGACCCTATATAAATCATAAATCATCAACATCATAAGCGATATCTGGACGGAATTAGTTTGTCAGGGGGTTCTAGGATAATTTTCTTTCAAGGGGGGGGGGGTCCTATTTGATTTTATTCCTGTCCGGAACGACCATGTTCGTATTTTTACGAAATTACAGGCTGAATTATCTACTGTTTGTCTCTGAACTCCGTAGTCTTCCTCTAATATTTTTAATAAAATTGCTGTTTGTCCACTGCACTGTAATCACACTTTGGGCGCACGTTTTCCTCGGAGATCCATGTTAAAACAACAGTGAGTGGAAATGGAGGAGCTACTGAACGCGATGTCATGTGACCCGAGATTGCAGTCCGGATGCAAGAGTTTTACTGCTGAGTAGAAGTGTGAAATATTTTTTACAAAGGTCCACCTGAGAAACTATTAAACTAATCCCGTCCGGATAGGGCTATAGTCATTAAACAAGGCTTGCAGTCAAACATACTGTATATGGACAATAATGACTACCAGCAAACAGCAAGAGAAGAGGAAGATAAACAAACATAGCTCTTCATATTCCAGACTAATAATAATAATAATAATAATAATAATAATAATAATAATAATAATAATAATAATAAATCATGGACAGGATGAATATTAAACTCAACAAAATATCAAATCTCTTAAAATACAACAACTCAAACCATACATTTATAGAAAAGCAAAAAAAAAATCCTTCCATCACTTTTCAGCATTTATAAGAATAAAAACAAAATTCCTCCATCCATCCATCCATTCAATCATTCATCCATCCATCCATCCATCCATCCATCCATCCATCCATCCATCCTTCTACTCGATTCTTCAGTATCGACCTGTTGGGAATAAACAAACAGAAAGACATGACATTAAGAGCAAAGCCCTTCGGAAAAGACAAGCCACAATCCAATCTGACATTGTTACAGCCTACTATCCTCCTCCTCCACGATGAAACACAGCAAGAACAGAACACAAAACAAAGCAGAAAAAAGTGACCTCACCCACATTTTATGGGGAATGTGTGTGTTTACAGAGTTCCACCACTAACGAGTGGTTTTACTTACGTGGGGAGTACGACCGCGACCGAGAGCGTGACCTGTACCCTCCGCGGTTGTAGTAGGGTGATTGAGACCTGCGCCTGCACACACAAAACAGGGAAGAAGAAGAAGAAAAAAAAAAAGGTCAATATAGTGGGGGCTCCGCGCGATCCAGCAGACTAAAGCGCTGTCACGTTCGAATCCCGGTCATGCAGCTGGCCATCAGCTGCCAGAGCCCTGAGAGAGCACAATTGGCCCTGATCTCCTATCTGGGAGGGTAGATGGCGCTCTTTCCCCTCATCACTCCTAGGGTGATGTGGATCAGCACAAGGCCGCGTCTGTGAGCTGATGTATCAGAACAGCAGGAGTCGCTGCGCTTTCCTCCGAGCACTAGCGCTGTGATGTTATTTGGCAAAGCAATGACTGTTTTAGTAGTCAGGTAATTAATCTGCTGATTTTTTTTTTATTAGTCGCTAATCTTTATCATTCCCTTCAGTTGTGCTTCCTATTGGTTGAGGCTCCTGAACCAATTCATGTTTTATTGCACCTTGAGGGCCCTAGACAAATTTTGATTGGGGCTTATAACTATATCTATATTAAACTAAATATTACAAAGTATATTATAGGAAACATTCACACAGACATGGTGTTATTTTCAAGAGATTCCAGGATACTTAATTATGTCTTTAATTGAGAAATACATATATATATATTTATTTTTTAGCCAAACAATATAACATAATAGAAGAATATAAAATAATCTTCTATAGAATAAGAAAAATGATTAAATCTAAAGTTCATTCATAGCCCCGCTCACTGACCTGTAAGATTTGTAGTATTCTCTGTCATCATAGCGTTCGTATCCTCGATCGTAACCGCGATCATAATCTCTAGAGCGGCCTCCGGACGCACTCGGCCTTCCTCCCCCACTGCAAGCAGAAAATCAGAATCTTGCAATACACCATATATGTATTTGTCAATAAGTATCAGTGTGTACATAGTCTGTATATAGTCTGTTTATTGCTTGTGTCGTGCGTGTGTTGCGTTTTTATACTGTATACTTCAGAGTATACAGTATATTAAACTGTTGTCCTATACAGTCTAGATATTGCTTGTTTAGTGCAGCTTTCTGAACTGGTGGGTCAGGACCCAGAAGTAATAATAAAAAATATTAATAAAAAATGAATGCTCATTGGATTTTGTCTTTTTTTATTGGGGGAAGTGAGAGGGTTTTTTACTCATGTACTCTAAATGCAGAAATATGCAGAGAAGGGAAATATCTAATTTTGTGGGCTTTTTTTTTTTAACTTAATATCTAATTTTATTTATACATGAAGTTGTCATGTTCCTCCTCAATTTCTAGCCAGTCAAGCTGATTCTGATTTGTTGTAGTTTGCTGTAAGTTGTGGAGAACACTCACTATGTGGGTCGTCCCATATAGATGCCCGGGGTGGGGGTGTGTGGCCTCTGAGTGATGGAATAGTCCACTCTGATACGTCTCCCGTCCAGCTCCATCCCATTAGCTCGCTCTTTAGCCTGATTAGAACAGTTTATGAAAGAATGATACTACAAAAGCAACATACATATTTTAGTATTAGTACAATCATACACAAATCAGCACCATGTTCTCAGGAAACACTCACCTCCCTAGAGTCCTCCCTGTTCTCGAAGTAGACGAAAGCGAAGCCTCGTGATCGGCGTGACTGCTGATCGTACACGATGCTTACGCTGCTCAGAGGACCGTACTTAGAGAACACCTCTCTCAGATCTCTCTCTGTGGTATAAAGACTCAGACCAAACACACCCAGGCAGCAGTTAGGGTCTGGATTCGCCTGCAGACAAACAGAAAAAACCCTCATTACAGGTATGCATAAATGTAAGTAAATAAGTAAATAAATAAATAAATACTTTATTTAAACATACTATTATTAATAATAACAACATCGTCTTCTACTACTACTACTACTAGTGGGAGACTGTTAGTTTATTCCCACTAATATTCATTCTCAGACTGCTTTCATTGAGTTTATAAGCAGTTTTTGTAGGTTATGATCCTGCTGTTCTCAATTATTATTTATAGTTTATTTATAATTATTTATAGTGTCCTCAGATCAGTAAAAAGACTAATTCTTTTACAAAATTTTAATTAACCCTTAATAGCATTATATTATTTTAACATTTCAAAAAATAGCATCTAATGTTTAAAAATTTATAACTTTCTTTTTACTGTAAATCTGGCAGCCATTTTTTGAGTTGTGCCCATTATAATTAATAGACCAATATAAATGCTTAAAAAAATTCTTAAGCATTACAAAATAATCTTTGTACACTCACTGTCTCTGAACATTTAAAAGGTTCTTTCTTTTTTTTAATGAAGTTGCAATAATACAGAAATGAAATTTTTTGCCTGATTATTATTATATTATGCATATCGTGTACTTGTACAAGTGGTTCTGTAGATCAGCAGATGAATCATGCTGAAGTAGCTTTACTGTCCCACAGTCCTTTTACCAAACTGTGGGATGCAACCACTTGTTTTCACTGCACTTGTGACCAGAAACGTCCAGCTAAGGGCAACATTACTGCTGAGCATTAAAACGCTTTCTGACATTTACGAGACTCTAAATTAGATATTGGTTTGACGTCTGTGTCGGGTCAGCGAATGACCTTTGATCACAAAGGCTATCGTGAACGTCCAAGAACTTTGAATAGGACACCACATAATCAAAGGCTGTGCCCAGCAGTGCGTCTACACGTGTACGAGTGAATCAGAGAGAGAAAAGAAAACACCTCTAACTAAAAATATGAATGAATATCATTAAAAAGTTATTTTATTTCAGGAATTCAGTTAAAAATGTAAAACTCATATTATGTAGATGTATTACACACAGAGAGTGATCTATTTTAAGTGATCTATTTTATAGTTGATAATTGTGGCTTACAGACAATGAAAGCACAAAAATCAGTGTGTCAGAAAATTTGAATATTATATAAGACAAATTGGTACTTTTGGCAGTGCGGGCAGTGTGCCAAGTCCTGCTGGAAAATGAAAATCCACATCTCCATAAAAGTTGTCAGTAGCAGAGGGAAGCACAAAGTGCTGGAGCAACAAATTAACCTTAAAATCAACCTAAAGTAAGGAGCTGAAGTATGAGGGGAACTTGTACCCGATTGCCAACATGCCGTCTGCGGTTGGACATTGGAGAGTGGCTGTGGCTTCTGTGGCGGCGATGCTCATGGCTGTAGGATCGGCTGCGAGAGTGGCGGCGGCGAGAGTGGGAGCGTGAACGAGAGCGCGAGTGTGAACGAGAGTAGCGCCTCCTTGTGCTCCGGCGGGAACGGGACCTGTAAGCAGAAAGAGATAAAAAAGGCAAGATACAACAATATAATACATAAGAACAACATTTCGATAGTTGCAAAATCTAGCTTAGGCCTGGGCGATATAACGAAAGACCTCATACCTCAATATTTGAGAGAAATGGTAAAAATAAAACAGGTATTAGTAAAGTATTAGTTTTTATTTGTAGCTATTAGTAATTAGTAATTCTTTTTTGTAACAATGCTTCTTGGCAATTAATCTAATACAGTTGGAAAATGTGAATTTCCCCATTAATGGTTCCACATTTGTAAGAACCATGCATTTGTGGGAAGAGCAGCAAATAAGAGTATGTGAGTCATATCCATTCAAATGTTTGTCATTTCCAAATTAATGCTTATTAATGCTTATTTTGCCTGATTGTTTACTGCTTGGTTGAAGCAGTAGGGCCCATGCTCACAGGTGCTACAGGGGTCAGTAGGTATCTGCTCTAAGAATGAGCATGCTTCATTTTATTTAATTATTTGGATTATGGACTGTGTTCTACCATCCTCTATTTCCAAACTGAAGGTCAAGTTCCAAATAACGGTGGATTTCAGAGACAGGGTTTGAAGTGGGCATCACAAGATGATGACACCCCAAAAGGATTATCAACTACCCAATGAGTCAATGGCAGAATAATAAGCTGTTTGGAATTGGCAGAGAAAATTTGCCAAATTTTTCATGGGTACAACCCACATACTCAGCTCTGCTGCTTATCCCATAAATGCACGTTCCCTGCAAACGTGGCTTCATTTTAAAGAGAAATTCACAGGTTTTCCAACGATATAAAATTTATTGGCAAGAGGTATTTATACAACAAAGAAATCTATTAAACACAGTGCTAAGTGGTCCAGAGATCTAAAGTACTGGGTGGGCGATATGGCTCTAAAATAATATCACAATATTTCATGGTATTTTCACGATAATACTTTTGGTGATATAATAAAACACTGAATTAGAAAAAAATATTTAGAATTTTATTATTGCATGCAATATGATATGGCTAACAGATACATAAAAAAATAATTTTATCAGATTTGTAACAGAAGTCAATGATCCAAAATGTCATGATACTAGTAATGCACTCCAAATATCTCCATATATCCAGGATTAAAGTAAAATAAATGATACTGGACAGATATAATCTGTCTCTAGTAGATATATAATGGGAAATGAGAACAGTGTGAATTTTTCTTTATCTGAAAACAGCAAAAAAAGTAGAACCCTGATGTGATAATTAGGGGTGGGTGATATGGCACGATATTTCAGGGTATAATATCATTCACGATATTCTACATTTTTGGAGATATTATCACGTACGATACGATATGGCACACCCCTAACTGCCACTATGATTAAGAAATTGATGATTCAAATCCCAGTCATGCAGCTTGCTATTAGCTACCAGATTCCCGAAAAAGCAAAATTGGTCTTGCACTCTCTGGGTGGGTAAACAGTGCTCTGTTCTCATCACTCCTACATCAAGCTTCTCATCGTGACTTCAGTTAAACATTTAAAACCCCAAACATGTACTACCCAGCTTTTAAAAAAAGGTTGTTACCTGGACCTAGATCTGGACCTGGAGTGAGATCTGGATCTGGAACGATGGGACCCATCTTTAGACCCCGCTGGGGAACGTCTCGGGGACTCGCTATTGGATTTAGCAGAGACTCTATGGCTCCGGCTTCTGGATCGTGACTCCTGTGCAGATCAGAACAGATTAGAAGCACAAAAGCAGAAAGAACCATCCATGTCATGGCTCCAGGCCTGTTTACTGGATAAGTATGTTGATAAATGTAACTGATGGTCTTAAATCTATTCCTTTAATAGACATCTAAAGTTGTGGTGTTTTGTAGTCGCTGATATGCCCAGATGAAGAACTTCAGGTCTTGCTGTTTTTCAGTTAGTTTCCTACAAGGGAAAAATGAGTACTGAATTTTTTTAAATCACACCTTTAATATCATTTGATATAATTTAACATAATTTGTCTATTTTCAATATAAATTTTAACTGCATAACTACTAAGCAATTACGACAAAATACAAACAATGCTACATCTAGGTTAACAATGGCAATCTACCACATACTGAAATGACTATAAGACTAGCAACCTGAACAAAATGCTTTGATTAATTGTAAACATGGTAAATTGGTATTTGGAGACAGTAGATTGCAGTCTGAGGAGATTCTGTTATAAAACAAGAAATTAGCTATTGTGTGTCTCTGCAGTGTGATCTCATGTCTAATTAGACGGCTATGCTAAATCTCAATAATAGAATAAAAAAAATAGTAATTATAATAATATCATTGAAAATTACTTTATTTCAGTAATTCGGTTCAAAATGTAAAACTCATTATGTAGATGAATTAAACAGAGTGATCTATTTTAAGCATTTATTTTGTTTATTGTTCATTATGGCTTACTGCCAATAAAAACAAACATTTTATAAGACCAATTAGTACTTTTGATGTGGATAGAGATGTGGCTTTCATTTTCCAGCAGGACTCGGCACACTGCCAAAAATAATTGGCCTTTTATCTTTTTCTGAGACACTGATTTTTGGGTTTTCATTGGCTGTAAGCCATAATCAATGAAAAACAAAAATACGCTTAAAACAGATCATTTTAATACATTTAATCACATTTTCAACTGAATTACTAAACTGAACTACTAAATTAAAATAACTTTTCAATTATATATTTTTTGAGATTTTTGAGCACTAGCATATATTTTAATTTAAATGGCAGGTGATATTAAATTTTGACAACATCTGCTCAAGGTTCTCATTTAAAAGGAGAAACAAAAATCTAAATTTGTTCATTTTGTTGAACACAGGATGTGATTTTCAAAAAAGCTACTCAATTACCCCATTCATTATCTTGCATCTTTCCTATCTGGACATAACACCACCTACAAAACGCCTCACAACCTCAGAGGTTTGTTGGCTAAGCATGCTGGACTGATACCATTACAGTCGACCATGGAGGATCCTACATAAACATTTACACCAATGTCTGGCATCATTACACTGCATTGGCATTACATCGTAGAAACAGTAGCATGCAAAGTGTATGAAAAAGAGAGAGGTTTACAATATTCAGACAGAACAGACTAATGCAAATTACTTAGCCCTGCTTCATCTTATCCACCCGAACACTTCTGAGATTAACTTCACAACTTCTCAACCAACATTCTGTTCTTCTTTCTTCCGTTTCTTATTTCTGACTTCTTTCCCATCTTGCCCATTCATTGCTCCCAATGTCACAACACTCTACACGGGGGGAACTTCTTAGAACTTCTTGCCACACAGAATTAGCATGCACTCTCAAAATTCAGCCTCATTTAAAAAAAAAAGAAAAAGGAAAAAAAAAAACTTGATATTTGACTTCATCCACATTTTCATTCTTCGCACCTTAACCTTAATAAGAAAAACAGAAAAGGGTAAGGACGTTGTTTTCATGTTGGTAATATAACGTTACATAAGATGAATAAAAGGAAAAATTTAGGAATAAAGAGAGTCAATCAACTACTGTTACAACACTGAGAGAAAAAAACAAAGCAAAAAGCAATTCAGTACTGACTAAAAGAAAATGAGCGGTTTTAAATAAAACACAGATTTCAAAAATTCAAGAAATGTCTATATACTTTCCAAAAGCTTTCAAACCCAGGGTAAAGGGTGAAATCAGGACTACAAGTTAACCAGTGAAAGGTAAAGAATTTAAGGGATGCACGATGATATCGGAATTATAAAAATAGATACTTGCTGATGTGTTTATTGAATACCGGCTATGTTACTTTAAAATCCATTAATTTCAGCTCATCTTTAATAGTTTTAAAAGTTATAAACTTATAACTGGTGTGTAGTCTCTCCAAGTTAAGTGTATACTGACATTGGCATCTATGTACACATGTAATATCAAAAATCAGCCCAGAATTCCTACATCGGTGCATCCCTAAAGTATATAAAAGTAAGCTAGATAGTAACATTAAGACATCAATAACAAACAGTTCAAACAATTTAAAATCTGTATAATGCAAACAGGAAGGAAAGAACATAACATCATGTAGGATTAAATTATTTCAAGTTGTAGGATATTTAGCCACATTCACAGACAACTTTATTTGAACAACATTTAGAGAGACTATTAGCTAGCTACTTCCTCATACATCCTCTATCTATTTTCTTATGCAAATCGATCAAAAATAGAGCGCAAACATTTCTTATCTAACCTTAAACATGAGAAAAAAAATCGAACTGCATGTCCTAAATCTATTAAATTTGGCTCCTCCTAATTTTTTTTTTAAAGCTGACTACTTTTTCGCATTCATTTGCTAACGCAGTATAATTAGTGTGAATGTTTAGGCTGTTCCCTATTTGCTTGCAACATTAGTGCGCATGTTTGAGCTGTTCCCCATTAGAAAGTAATATTATCATGCATTGGCCCAGAATGTTTCAGCTTTTCCCTACTTGTTACTAATGTTACCATGCATGTTTCAGCTGTTCTTTACTTGTCACTAACATTGCTAAGAATGTTTCAGCTGTTTCTTATGTTAGTGACATTAGTGTGCATGTTTCAGCTGTTCTGTTTGTTAGTACTATTGTAGTGAATGGCTAGTGAATTGAGTGCACTGTTGTGTCCTAAAGCGCTGTTCCCTATTTCTTAGAAACATAAGTGTGCATGTTTAAGCTGTTCCCTATGTTTATGAGCTGATTCTGATTTTGTAAATATAACCACCATGCATGTTTGAGCTGTTCCCCATATCTTAGTAATGTTAGCGTGCATGTTTGAGCTGTTCCCTATTAGACAGTAATATTACCATGCATTGGGCCAGAATGTTTGAGCCTTTCCCTACTTGTTACCATGCATGTTACAGCTGTTCCTTATGTGTTAGTGACATTAGTGTGCAGGTTTGAGCTGTTCTGTTCGTTAGTACCATTATAGTGCACGGCTGGAGAATTGTGTGCACTGTTGTGTCCTACATCGATGTTCCCTAGCTCTTACTAACATTAGCGTGCATGTTTGAGCTGTTCCCATTTCATACCATTCCTTGTTTATTAGTAACATTAGTGTGCATGTTTGAGCTGTTCTTTACGTTTACAAGCTAATTATTTTTTTAATTAATGTAAACAACATTTTTGTTTGAGCTGTGCCTCATTTGTTAGAGACGTTAATGTGCATGTTTCAGCTGTTCCCCATTTCTTACTAAAATTAGGGCGCATGTTGGAGCTTATTTTTTTAGTGACATTAATGTGCATGGACTAAGTTACTTACATTAACTCGCAAATAACCTTAAACGTGTAAAAAACACCGAATCGTATGCATTTATTCGATGTTAATTTCGGTTTCTAATGTAACGTTATCGAAATAGAGACGCTAGTTAGCTTTAGCCAAGTTAGCCTACCTAGGTAAACTAAGGTAATTTTAGCCGGATTAGGAAGCCTAGCTAGCCTATTTAGCTAATTTAATTCCTGAATGAAAATGAGTGGAAATAATGAAATAGTGTGGGTTTAAAGCTGTATTTAATGTTCCTTATAAAAGGTAGTGTAAAAAACGGAGTTGAAATCTAAATTATTAGGCGGAAATTAAGGGTTTTTAATATAAAAAAATCCGACGGTTAGCATGTTAGCTAAAATAGGCTAAGCTAGGCTAAGCTAATGTAGTTAGCCAGCAAAACTCGCGGTTGTTTTTAAGATATATAACAGTAACGTTAGCTTTTTATATATATTAATCGGGTTTTAAACGTTAAATATACTAGAAATTATATAAAATAACGTTTAATTGTTGTAGTAACGAGCTTAATGAGGTTTAAAATATTAACCTAACGTTACATTTAACAATTATCCTGTGAAATTAACTAGCCTAAATAAGCTAATTGACGTTCCTGAAAGTCTCTTCAGCTACAAATACTCTCCTCACCAATCCTAAGTTTAACCACACGATCATATTTACCGAATTTTAGCTAAATTATACAGTAAATACCGATAAAAATCATGAATCTCACGCACCCGCTCCACATACTCCTTCTCGTTGTCGCTCATGATGCCCTAAATGATCTGCTTTAAGCGGAAAAATGTACAAAAAGTGAAACGCGTTTCTTAACACGGCGGCCAAACTGCCCCTTCCAGCACGGCGGGTTCTGGAGCTTCTTACAGAGAAGATGGAAGATTTCCATAAACCTGCTGAAGATCTCACACCTCCCCAAACTGCTGCCGTCTGCTGCCGCGGAGGAGACCAAGCTCAGCTGCAGGTATAAAAATACAGACTACAGATAAAACTACATATACAGTGTATGACCGCACGGTGGCGCTGTTCTACTGTTTATTAAGGCCTGTAATGCCTGTAAATGAGAAAGGAGGGCCTGCAGAACTACAGTGGTGCTGTAAACCCTTTGGTATTTTTTTATATTTCTGCATAAATGTGACCTTAAACATTATCAGAAGTCCTAGTTTAACAAATGAAATTAAAATATTGTACATGGTCATTTATTTATTGAGGAAATTAATCCATTATTGCATATTATAAAATTAGGCTATGTTCAACAGACAAGGCTGAAGTGATTCAAATCAAATTTTTTGCTTAATGTGGCTCAGGTCTAATTTTTTTTTCATGGCGTGCCAAATCCAATTTTTTTTTTCCAAATTATATTTGCGTCAATTTGTCTACGTTAACATTACAAGCCCAAATTAGTTTTTTTCTCAGATCGGATTTGGCTATCTTGACGCTTCACTATCTGTGTGTAACGTGAACGAATCTGCCCCTGAAACGCCTCACATGCGCACATTGATACCTGTATAAATGTCGTCACTTTGTCTGCATTCATATTACCAGGCTGAAGCTACTCAAATCAGATTTTTTGCCCAGTGTGGCTCAGATCTGATTTTTTCAAATTATATTTAAGTCACTTTAGCTACGTTCACATTACCAGGCTGAAGTGACTCAAATCAGATTTTTTGCTCAATGTGGCTCAGATTAGATTTATTTTATGGTTGTGTGAATGTGCCAAATCCGTTTTTTTTTTTCAAAGCATATTTAAGTCACTTTGGCTACGTTCACATTTCCAGGCTGAAGTGACTCAAATCTGATTTTTTGCTCAATGTGGCTCAGATCAGATTTCTTCATGGCTGTGTGAAAGTGCCAAAATTTTTGTTTTTCAAATCAGATTTGAGTCACTTTGGCTACTATCACATTACAAACCTATTACAAAACTGTTAAAATCTGATTTTTTTTGCACAGATTGGATTTGGATCTTGACGGTTCACATTGACAAATGTAGATAAGCCGTATCTGTGTGTGATATGAATGAGTCTCTCCCTGAAACGCCTCACATGTGCACATTGATACGTTAGACACATTAGAATGTGTGTTTGAGCTGTTCCTTATGTTAACAATGTCAGTGGGATATTTGAGCTGTTCCTTTTTTTTTGACGGCAACAATAGTGTTTTTTTTTTTTTTTTTTAGCAACAAGGGTGTGTATGTCTATACTGATCCTTGCTTCTAGCAACAATGGCATGCAAGTTTGGGCTTCTTTGATGTAATAAACATACATTTTCCCCAAACATCTCAAATTCTAAAAATAATGTACCAAAAACTTGTTCTGTTTTAATCTAACAGAGAAAAAGCAAAACCCATCAACAAAAGCACACAACCATATTCACAAGAATACGGTAATAAACCCAACCAACAGCACACTGTTTTAAAATAAGTTAAAATGATTTTAATGGCAGCATTCATTGGTAAGTTTAGAACTTCAGTCACGGTCAGTCATTTAAATCAAACCATTTACATCAAACATTTTTTCCCCTGTTTAAAATTAAATTATATAAAACCAAACCATTTTATTTTAAGTTATTTTTTATGTGAACCCTTGGTTTCACAAGGTTGAAGTGTCTCTTTCGTACACACCCAGCAGAACACACAGACTGAGTTTAACACATACAGGCTTTTTATATGTACACATTGCTCTGAAATTCACTATACGCTCCTTCAGATGATCAGACCATTTTGTTTCTTTTTCTTCATAGCCTTTCTTCTTTTAGTTAATTTAGCTGCGTTCCAAAGTCTAGGCTGCATTTCTCAGGCGCTATGTCATAGAAGGCTGTTCCAATATGAAGAAAACACGAAAAGGACCACGAAAATTGAGAGAGAATGTTGAAAACACAAAGACTCTGGTACAGAGTTTTAAAATGACTTCTACATTATTTCTGTAAAAAGTTCTGTGCTGCAGCATAATTGTGTAATGTAATACTTGTAAGACGAGGAGGCTATCTAAAACTTTATATTTTAAATTATCAAGTATTATTAATTGTTTAATTGTTTATTTCTTTACAACAAATGTAGTTTCAAAGCAGCTTTACATAAATACTGATATATTGTAGTACTGCAATTTCTTTCAAGCAATACTCTATGGATTTTTTTTATTAGAGGTTTAAATGTTAAAATTGGTGTCAGAAGTGGTTCATTTAGTGCTGTGTTTAAACCTGGCCTCTATATTACTACAGACATACTAGAGCCCTATCTGGATGGGTTTCGTTTTTCAGGGGGTTCTGGGGTAATTTTCTTTTTTATGGGGGGTCCTCTCTGATTTTATTCCCGTCCGGAAAGACCATGTACGTGTTTTTCCTCAGACGTCCTCTGAGAAAATTACAGGCTGAATTACCTACTGTTTTTCGCTGAACTCCGCGGTCTTCCAGTTTAGTCACCTCACGTTTAATAGCATAGCTATTTGTCCACTGCCACACACCGTAATTACACACTTTGGGTGTGCGTTTCCATGGAGATCCACGTAAACACAACAGAAAGTGGAAATGGAGGAGCTACTGAACGTCGCGATGTCATGTGACCGAGAAAGCCTAAAAGCGTACTGATCCAATTGTAGTCCAGATGACTTATCACTGAGGAGAAGACATCCCCCTGAGAAATTAATCCCATAGAATAGGGCTTTAGACTATTTCCTGAAATTTGATTTAAACAACCTCAACATATTGCCTCATTGCTTACATTATTGCAACATAATGTTTCCTCTCCTTCACTCCTCTGTCCCATTATTTCCCTTCGACCTCCTTTAAGCTATATATAGATGCCAAATGTAATGTAATGTAATAATGTGATATATTGAATTGTAACCCCTGTACCATGATAGATACTGTACAATATCGGCAGGTTCTTGAGAATACACCTTACATGCAATACATCCTACACTTTGGAACACAGCTACTATACAGTTTCAGTCATTATTCAAAAAAACATCACACCATTAGAGAGGACACATACAAATTGTTTGGTGTGTCGTGGATAAAGGTACACAAAGCAATATTATTCCTTATATTCAATTTCATAAGAAGGGCAGCACAACTTCAGTGGTCTAAATCTGCACCAGTGAAAATGTTACTTAGTGTACCTTTAACACTTCAGGATTAATGAAATATGAAATTTTGAGGCTTGAATCTTAGAACAAATACCTTTGGGCTACATGTGTTTTCCTAGTGTTGAACTCCAGAACCAAAGCCTTTCCAGTCCAGAGCCCAACATGACCAGAACCAGGGTTATTTCCCAAAGCTGGATTTCATGGTTCACCAGATCTAGCATTTATACACACATGCATCCAGATCACTAAACACAGGTGTTCTAATCACTTCCATGGTTCCACAGGTGTATAATAAAAGCAGCAGCTAGTCATGCACACTGCGTCTATAAACACTAGTGCTCAGTGAACTCCAGCACTGTGGTACCGTAGTAGGATGCAGCACCTGTGCAACAGGTCCAGTCGTGAAATTTCCTCACTGCTCACTACTAAAAATTCCACATCTCATAATTATGACTTACTATCTCATAATTATGACTTAGTATCTCATAATTATGACTTAGTATCTCATAATTATGACTTACTATCTCATAATTATGACTTACTATCCCATAATTATGACTTTTCTATCTCATAATTATGACTTAGTTGAGGACGTTTTTTTTTCTTCAGGTGGCGGAAATGGGCTTCCATACATACCAGAGTTCAAAAGAGGACAAATTGTTGGTGCACGTCTTGCTGGCGCATCTGTGACCAAGACAGCAAGTCTTTGTGATGTATCAAGAGCCACGGTATCCAGGGTAATGTCAGCATACCACCAAGAAGGACCAACCACATCCAACAGGATTAACTGTGGACGCTGTAAGAGGAAGCTGTCTGAAAGGGATGTTCGGGTGCTAACCCGGATTGTATCAAAAATATTAAACCACGGCTCAACTCTCGTGTTTCCACCAGAACTGTCCGTCTAACAATAAATTACTGTGGTCTCTAACCAGGTGTTTCAGTTTCATTGTCCAACACCTGTAGCTCACATGTAAGGAAATATATTGTATATTAGCTCCAAATAATTAAACTTTTCAATTGATTCAAGACTATTCTCACTTATTGCAAGAGGTACACAGCGCACCAAGAAATCCTGCTTTGTGATATACCAACAAGATCTAGCTCAGAATAGAACCTTCCATCATTTTCCTAATTCAACTTTAAGAGTCACATTGCTTTGTAATCATCCTGAGGCAGATGCTGCCACCACCACTGCATGGAGTTATTGAGAAGAACTGTTCTACAGTCCTGGCAGAAACCGAGAGAAGACGAGGCCAGAGAAAGCCCTGAGATAACCGAGTGATCCTCCGCCACCATCTTCTTCGCTGCTTGGCTTCTTCACGCCATTCCTGGTTCAGGCTGCATCGAAACAGCATGGCAGCTTAAGCTTCAGCAACTTCAGCAGCTCCTCAACGTCCAATCAGATCAAGAGGAGGTGACATCATAGGCTCCTGAGAGTTCTGTACCTTTCAGTTCATCCCTTTTACCCTCCAACCTTCCCAACAGACACCAATGCGACCAAATGGTCTTGGCACCAGTGTCTCACAACGTCACTGCACGTGTTTCTGCACGCGTTTCTCTGCGTGACCTTATATATGTTTTCCAGCAGCTGTAGCTCCGCCTCCTCCTACTCCTTCCTCCAACCTCTCTCTCTCTGTGTTTCCTTAGGCTCCGCCTCAGTGCTGAAGCAGGAAGTTAGTGGCCATGTTGATGTCGTTGTTGGACGCTCTTAAAGCTTCTTGGGCGTCCACTCTGGAGAAACCCATCTCCATTAGTCTGGCCACCTGGGAAAACATGGAAGATGGACAGAGATTAGACTGATAACTGAGAATAAGTTCAGAAAAAGCAGGAATTGAACCCACGACCCTGTCATTAACAATTCAGTGCTCTACTCACAAAATCACCACTTCAAACAGACTATAATCAACCAATTAAAGACTTTTTTATATTTATAAATTGAAGACATTTATAAATTCAGTCATTCATTAATTGAATTGAATGTGGTGGAAGACGCGTACTTTAGTGTTGCTAAGTGGTTGTTAGGTGGCTGTTATGGTGTTGCTATAGTGCTGCTTAGTGCTTGTTAGATTAGGGCTGTTTCAGACTGTTTCAGTTGCTGTGTTGTTCAGTGGTTGATATGGCACTACTAGATGGTTGTTTGCAAACTGTGGGGTTTCTTCCAGGGAATCCAGGTTAAGAGAGTATGGTATCCTCAATTGGCTGCTGTCTCTCACCAATGAGTGTGGATGACTGTATATGGTTGAGTGTAAAATGTGATTGTAAAGCATCCTTGGGTATCCTTGGGTTACATACCGGTGCATCTCAAAAATTACAATATTGTTAAAAAGTTGTTATTTAAGCGTTTATTTATTTTATCGTTTTGGCTTACAGCCAAAAAAAAAACAAGAAATATATATATCTCAGATTAGAATATTATACAAGACCAATTGATACTTTTGGCAATGTGGGCAGTGTGCCAAGTCCTGCTGGAAAATGAAATCCACATCTCTATTAAAAGATTTTTTGGGAAAACACTGCGCTGACTTTTGCAAATCAAAGGACAAAAATCTGAAGGAAGCTGCTGGGGTTGATCCACTGTGTTTTATCAAGTCTAAAGTCAGTGCAGTGCAGTGTAGTTGGAGAAAGGAAAGAACTGCACTTCATGTTAAAACCGAATCACATCTGTTAAACATGGTGGTGGTAGTATCATAGTTTGGGCTCGTTTTGCTGCATCTGAGTCAGTGCAGTTTTGTTTTCCCTGGAACATTTTACAGCACTTCATGCTTCCCTCTGCTGACAACTTTTATGAAGATGCAGATTTCATTTTCCAGCAGGACTTGGCACACTGCCCACACTGCCAAAAGTACCAACTGGTCTTATAAAATATTCTATTTTTTTGAGAGACTGATTTATTAGTTTTTATTGGCTGAAAGCCATAATCATCAATAATTAAAGAAATAAACGCTTAAAATAGATCCCTATATATAATATGAGTTTCACATTTTGAACTGAATTACCGAAATAAAGTAATTTAGTAACTTTTCAATGATATTCTAATGCTTTGAGATGCACCTGTAAGTGTAACTTTATTAATTAATTCTTTCATATAGGGATGTAAGCTTAAATGATGCAAGCTACAATGATTGTGACCAGCAGTATCTGGCTAGAATGGTCCATTGTGTGAAAAGACAAGCAACTCTGGCACACAGTACTAATTTCATGCCCCATGACATTTTGCATGTTAGTGTATAAAACTAGCCGAAAGAATTCTATATTATAACTGTGTATGTATTAGCACATCTTCTTTAGAAGTTTTAATTTATTGATTTCATTTGCAATCGCAGTGATTTGACAGTTTGTGTTGTGATTGGTCCCTCACCTGTTCCTCCGCCACCGGCGTGTCCAGTGGGTGTGGCTGAGGGGGCTGCTGTGGGCGTGGCTGCCCGTGAGGCCGGTTCTGACCTCTGTGTCTCAGACCAGGAAAGAATCTGTTCCAGTTAAGCAGTCCTCCCTCCTGTTAGAGAACGGAAATAAAGGCAGTGATCAATCAAATCAACACTTCTCATTAATGGAATTACACCTCACTGCCATTCACAGCGTATTGTGATTATATTGTGACCATGTAGGTTAAAGTTAAGGAGAGTTTAGCCAACCACTGTTTCCTTCCTTTTTATGAGAAAGGTGAAGTTTCGAAAGTTGTAAAGTTGAAAGCCCGGATGCTTCAGTGTCACAAAGTGCCATGAGAGTGAATTAAGCCATTAAAAAAAAAAGTCATAGTAAAATGCAACCAGGTGTATTTTAACGTACAGTTAACATAATGGGTGTGAACTCTTAATAAATTTCTATATTTCTCCAAAAATATGACCTTAAACTTAAAATTTCTTAAAATTAATTAAGAAATTAGACAAATATATTAGACTTGCTCACTCATTAATTTATTGAACAAAGCTTTGTAACTCTTAATTAGCTTTTAATGAAAAGCGATATGTTTGGAGAAAAGAAAGAACTGCCCTTCATGTTAAAACTGAATCACATCTGTTAAACATGGTGGTGGTAGTATCATAGTTTGGGCTCGTTTTGCTGCATCTGAGTCATAATGGTTTGCTATTATTGATGAAACAATGAATTCAGAATTAGTTCAAAAGTACCCTAAAACATAAAAAAAAGATGCAGTTTATCAATTTCCAGTTACGCACCTGACTCTGACGACTCAGATCAGATTACAGAGGGTTTCCAACACCTTCTTGATGTTTTTACGTCATGTGAACTTTGAGAGGAACTGCCCAAAAATGTCCTGCCCCATCCAAATTAGTGTAGGAAGACCTGTGGTGATCAACCTTTCATGTGACTACACATTAGTGAATTAGTGTTAATTCCAATCTGACCATAAAAATCCGATCTGATCAGCCCTGAGCAGATCAGAATTAAGGTTTATAAATCCTGACTAGTGCTGGGTGACATGAGAAAAATCATATATCACTATATGGAATTTTTTATATCACGATAATGATATATATCATGATATACCACATTTAAGTATGTTTTCAGTTATTCTTCAAAAATATGACAAAATAATATCATTGCTCACTTTTATTTCAAAGTGACATTAAACCCAACTTTCACAAATGAGAATTAGTACCTTTTAATGCAGCAATATATATGTATCAAATGAAAACAGATAAGGTAGATGCAGTAGCTATTTTTTTTTCAAAATTATACAGGTATTTAAATTGAGTTATCAAAATCAACTCACGTAACATTTTTTAAAGTGTCCTTTAAATAACGTAAAGCAGCGTCACGTCACAAAACCACGTTATGAAGCTTTTTTGTGAAGATTACTTTATTATCACTTATATAAAACGAGTTTATGCAAAGTGACCACGCCAATACATTTCATCATAGCTTACTTTATATATTTACATAAATAATTGATGAAATTACTGTAGAAACGATAGGGACTGTAGAAGGTAAGTAGCACGATAGACACTCTTCTATCATCCCCACGATATTTATCGCCATATCGCACAGCACTAATTTCTGACATGCTTTTCTATGTGAAGATTAATTAACTTTCTCAAAGATTGGCCTGATTGATGATTTTTCCGCAGCTGAGTCACTATTAGGTAAAGTTGACTCAAATTTTCCCTTGAGAAACACAGGTAATCTGCACTTTTTATCAGAGCCCACAAAGTAGAGGTGTGTGTGTGCGCATGAAGACAGGAAACTAACCTCTTCCTCTGATTAGACAGAGGGGAGAAAAAAAGATAAAACAAAAAAGAAACTAAAAAAAAAAAAAAGTGGAAAAACAACTAGACTACAGATTGATGTCTTACCATCACAATCTGCAGGCGCTGTGTGAGAATATTGGAGCTGTACTGGATGGATTATCACAGGACACTATTAGAAACCTTGATGTGGGTTGATTATTGATAACTATTAATAATTAAACATCTTTAATTCATCAGTAATGAGCGGATGAAGTTAAGCCTTGCCAGAGAATCTCTATAGAGGAGAATACGCACTTAAAGTGAGCCCAGCATGAATAGGTTCATACAAAGCAACTGAGAAAAATCAGAGTTTATAAATGCCTGATCAGTTCTAAAATAATATATGTACTTATGTCCTCTAGGGCTGCAACGATTAGTCGATATAATCGACAATGTCGATTATTTAAATTTGTCGAACACAAATTGAACTGTCGACTAATCGTTAATTTGTAACAGTACCGCATTACACTAAGTGCTGGGGACAAAAGTGCAATGGGAGATAAATGGGGGTAAATGGTTTGCTCACACAGTTTGCAATCAACTTAGTTTGTGTCTCTAGAAGTGCCCAAACACAACAGATTACATATTAAATCACTAAATATCAGTAATTTCCATGTTTAAACAACTTTCAGATATTTAAATGCCATTTAAACCTCATTTTAAGGATTAACTAATTAACTAATCGGAAAAATAATAGTCAGATTAGTCAACTATCAAAATAATCAATAGTTACAGCCCTAATGTCCTCAAAACAGAACTATATCAAATATTTCAGCACTGCAGGCATCATTTTTTATCATTTTGAACTCCAGCCTTTTGAACATGCTCTACCTGTATCTAAAGGATCAGCTCGCCATCCAATCAGCTCACAGTATCAGTAATGCTAGTGCTTTACAGTGTAAAACATGTTGATAGAACTGTAGATAAACGCTTTCTTTGCTCAAAAAATACATTAATCTACTTTATTTTTTCTTTTAGCTTTATTCACCCACACTCATAGAAGACTTACTTGTGTCCTCCCTCTAGAGGGACGCAGAAAGTGGACAGATTCTCCATAAACGGCTCTGGTAATGCAGGGGTTGACGGTATTGACGATATGTAGCCGTTGCTCCTGACTCCCAGTCAACGACTGGGTCAGATATCTAGCATACCAAATATTTGTCTGAAACTCATCTGAACTGTTTTTTTTTTTTTTTTTTTTTTTTTTTTAAGAATTACCACCCAGCGAAGTCTACTAGAGTCGCATAAGATACGCCTTATTATTCAGTGCGCTTTATAGTGCGAAAAATACGTTACACACATTCTGTAGTGACAACTGCTCTAAACTTCTCTTTCTGTACAATCACCCACTATAGAACAGCAGCTAAACCCAACTGTAAATCTCACACTGAACAGTGAGATATATAGAACCACGGCTGCACTGTCTGTACGTCCTGCAGACGTGTTGCTTTACTCTTTAAAAGTGAACCAGGCTGGTATTTCCTCTTGTGGTTATGATCTGTGAGATACGAGTGTTTGGCACCTACGACCTGATGAAGAAGAAAAGCTGCCAACAAAACAGAGCTCAGTCCTTCCTGAACAGACTAGACTGTCTAGATCAGAGCAAAATGTAAATGTACCCGTGTATTTAAGAGGGATGCACTGGATATTTTGCAACAAAAAAAAAAAAAAAAGTGAGAAAATAAAAATAATTTAGATGGAAATGGCCAGAATTGGAATAAATAAATAAAACCATATTGGGAGAAATCAGCTATTTTCTTTTGCACTCAAAAATGGCATTTGAAACAATACTGTGAAGAACAGAAGCCTTACGTTAACCATGTCCATGTCTCTGTACTGGGCTTGGATGCATCTAAAGTGGACCGGAGCACATGGAAACACAGTGTATTGTGGTCAGACTATTGGATGTTATTTTATTTTAAGGTTTATCAGGAATTAAAAAAATAGAATTAAAAGTCTGAATAAAGCACATTTTATGTTTTAATGTAAAAATATATGTCTTTTTACGAATGATGCCCTTAATTGAAAAAAAAATTGTTGATAGATGATTATTTCTTGGAAAAGATTAATTAATACCAAACAATGATGTTTTTGACAATGCAATCACATGGCAACCAGCTGGGATGTTTACTAAGTATTTTTAAATTGACAAAACCTGGTGCATCTCAAAAAAATTATATATTATTGAAAAGTTACTTATTTCAGTAACTCATATATTATATAGATGTATTAAACACAGAGTGATCTATTTTAAGAGTTTATTTCTTTTATTGTTGATGATTATGGCTTACAGCCGATGTAAACCCAAGTCCTGCTGGAAAATGAAATCTGCATCTCCATAAAAGTTGTCAGTAGCAGAGGGAAGCATGAAGTGCTGTAAGATTTTGTGGGAAAACAAAACTGCACTGACTTTAGACTTGATAATAAAACACAGTGGATCAACACCAGCAGATGACATGTCTCTTCTCTAAACCATCACTGATTGGTGGAAACTTCACACTAGACCTCGAGCAGTTTGGACTGTGTGTCTCTCCACTCTTCCTCCAGACTCTGATCCCTTTATAAATAAAATGTAAAATTTACAATTTACTGATGATCAGTGATGGTTTGGAGAGACATGTCATCTGCTGGTGTTGATCCACTGTGTTTTATTATCAAGTCTAAAGTCAGTGCAGTTTTGTTTTCATGGAAAATCTTACTGAAGATGCGGATTTCATTTTCTAGCAGGATTTGGCAAATTCTAATTTTCAATCTTTTATTATTTATATAGTTCTCCTTAATCAACTATTGCTTTATGTTTTTTTTTGCTTTACCTGTGGCTGCTGTTGCTGCTGAACATTCCTTCTGAACTGGGCCAACTGAGAAAGCAGCAGCTGCTGGTCCAGCATGTCCATCCGCTGCTGCCGCTGGATGTCCAGCGTTGCCCCCATGCCCAACGGAGCCTCGGCCCGCGGCTCTGTACCCGAGAACAGAGGCTCCAAAACCAGAGAGCAGCAACGAGCCAGCCATCGTGGAACCTGGAGGAACCTCTGCACTGCTAATGCGTTGTTATAGTACAGCAGGCCAGAGATCTAAAACATAGCAACAAGGGAAAACATGGCAACGCATCCAAAGACCTGAGGGCTGAGTTGCTATGAAAATACAAACACAAAAACAGCATGATGATGTATGTGTGATTTTCTGTTCAGAGGACGAGTTGGAGGATTTACCAAAACTGCAGATAGGCCGAGCAGATCAAGGGGGATTATTTTATTTTTTTATCAGTGATGCAGGATATCTAAAGATAGAAGATTCAAATGTTCTGGTTTCAAACTCACCAATCCACTGAGAGCGACCACCCACATGTAGGCACTAGAGGTCAGCAACTGTGAGACAGATAAACAGACGTAAACAGACGTAAATGAAGGGTTTCTTCATTTCTAAAGAACATCAGAAGACAGACATGATGTTCAAACTACTCAAACTACGGCTTCTGTTACTGGAAATAAGAGTAACAAGGTACAACCCCAAAACACGATTAAATCTGAAACTTGATTTAATCTGAAATTTGAGAGCAGACAGGACAAACCCAAGATAGTTTATGTTTTATCTGCTGAAATTCAATTTATTATTAATATATATTAGGGCTGACTATTTTAGGAGTCGAATAAACTTTTGATTATTATTATTATTTTTTTATCATGCTCTCAAATTGTACCTACTGTTGAGGAATCTGAGCCAATGCATGTTTTACTGCACTTTGATAATTTAACATTTTTACTTTAAAAATGTCCAGAATGTGCAGGACATTCTGTACCTATAGTAACCTAATTACATTACAAAGAATATTATAGGAAATATTCACATGTCTGGTGTTATTCTTGAAAGACGACTCTAAGATAGATATATTTCTTAAATTGAGATGTAAATATTAACAGAATTAATATATTAGGCTTTGATCAAAAAATGAATAAATCTCTTCTACTGCAATGAAGTTTAATTATATGTAATAATTATACCACAGTTAGCTCCTATGTGATTGGCTAAGAGGCGGTCTATGAGTGCCATTATCAGCCGGTAATGCACTGTAACCGAAGCTCTCCATGTACAGTATTACTCCGCCACATACAGGTAACCTAGCAACGACGCATCGCTTACAAACACAGCAGCAATAGAATGTTTATAACAGATCACATTTTCTTCTCCACTTTAACTTAAAATCTTTAAATAAACAGTGATAATGGAACTGTGGTATAATTGCAATAATACACTCGAGGTTAAGGCTATAACATGTAATATTGGCACTGCTGTGCTGATCTACCTATGACTGCAGCACAGCAGTGCCAATATTACACATTATAACACCCCCTGTATTATTGCTTAAATAAATCTCTGTACTGCAATGAAGTTTAATTAAATGTAATAATTATGTATACATGGATATGTATAATAAGTACTTAATATCATATGACAATTATATACACATAATACAGGACTTTTTTTATTATTTTTAGCAACACCTTAGCAACCACTTAGAAACAACATAGCAACCACTGAGGATACCATAGCAACACTTTAGCAACCCACTATCAATTGCTTATCAACACATTGCAGAGCAACACCTTAGCAATCACATTAGCAACCGCCTAGCAACACCATAGCAACCGCAATAGCAAATGGTGGAAGCAATTTTTCCTTCAGGAAATGCATTTTGAGTTATTTTTACGTTACTCATTTATTTATTAGTATTAATTCAATTTAATACTAGTAATACTCTATTATATATTTTATTGAGGCTACTGCCCTTTCCTAAAAACACAACTTTCTAGAGTTAACACTACATCAAGAGTAACACAGACCTCTGCATTGACCATTTTATATAGTCAACGTTGTAAATTATGTTGACTAATCATTGCAGAGCTAATATACATCCATTCCTGCATTTCAGGCCTGTAACACATTCCAACAAAAATTTGGACTAGGGGTGGGCGATATGGCTCTAAAATAATATCAGGATATTTCAGGGTATTTTTGCGATAACGATATACTTGGCGATATAGGAAAACTAAAATAATCCATTCATTTCAGGAATATAGTATAATAGTATAACAGTATAATCATAATGTGGCAAAATAAATAATATAGCATAAAATAATATAATGCAGCAAAAATATTGCAGAATATTTAGTGCATGCATATAAACTGCAAACTAAAACAATTATACAATAAATACACCTAAAGCTTCACAGTAAATAATAGACTACTTTTAAGGCAGAACAGCCCTATTATCACGATATGGATTTTTAATATCATGATATTTCTGTGTCACGATATATTGTATACGATATAATATTGCCCACCCCTAATTTGGACCATAAGCATTTCTCAAGCGACGAAGTGTTTCAGGCGTTATTTTTGTCCCATTGTTTCCCTCCTAATAGGGAAGCTGAGGGATGTGGCTAAGTAAACAAAACTGTAATTCTTAAAAAAACAAAACAAAAAAAAAGCAAAATCCAAATAAAACGAGTGCTGGATGTTAATCTACACAGATTTCTCTGCTGAAAACTGTTAATTTGGGTGAGTGAAGCGCTTCTGTTTATTTACAGTAAGCTTAGATTTCCAGTATTGTGTCTAAGGGTGAGTTTTCAGTGAAGATTCTCCAGCACTAAGGCTGGGTGCAGCAATAGCCGCTAACCGCAGTGCTAGCAGGGGATGTAAATGCCGCCCCGATAGCACTACACTGAGGAACTGAGTGTTCCATTAAACCAGGGTGCTATTTGTCCCACATAGCTTATTTAAACACGGTTAACACGCAGACTACAGTCCAATATACTCGTATTTAAACGGCGAAAGAGCTAGCGCTGCTGTTAGCATCTATTGCTAATGCTGCTGCACCCAGCCTTAGTGCTGGAGAAACTTCACTGAAAACTTACCCATATAACGCTGCACTTCAGCAGAGTGTCTTAACTGCTCCTTAATACCCGACTGGTTAAATGCATATGCGCACTTATACTGAGGATTTTAAGTGTGCCCTAATAGTCTGAAAAATACGTTAGTAGTTCTATAATATTACAGTCAAAGAAATGTAAAATTATTAATATTTTTGGAACATTAAGAGAACTTAAACCTGTACTGCATGATTTTTCATATGTGCATATTTTTCAAAATATTTTAGCCAATTAAATAAATAAATAAATAAGAACCATTGTTTGCCATGATAGCCTTGTTATGTAACGGCATAATGTTACCTTGAGGCAAAAAAAAAAAAAATGCGCCGCCGTTTTATTAATAAAACGAAAACAAATTAGCCACATTAATAATAAACGCATTGGAAAGACAATGCAATAATAATAAAAAAAAAAGTGTTTTGTTCCCTGAAAGCAACACCACGGCCTAGTTTTGCGACAATAATGACTCTATTGTGTTTAAATGCAGCTTTAAAGATTCATCACTGTGGACAGATGTTAACCCATCAGCAGAACCTCAAAAAGAAACTGGTAAGCCTCCAAACAGAAGATGTGGTTGTTGTATTCATGCCACAACAGCTGCAACAATTAGCACTTAGCTAAAAGCTTTAATCACTACACTGCTGCCGATCCTTTGATGCTCGACACACAGGAGAGAGTTGCTCAGATGTAGGCATGCATCTGCAGGATGTGTAAAGATGTTGGGGAAAGTGTAAAGGTGAGGACGACACCAGAACGGTATCAAAGCGAAGGCAAAACGCTTGTTTTTTCCTTCTTCAGTCACACTAGATGTTTACGATGGGCCGTAGTGCTGAGAGAAGGCCTAGCTTTATCTCTTCATCTGTTCCAAGACATGCTTGTTCAGCTATGTGGAGGTGCATCCACTGAGTCCGTGACCTGGGGTCACCATGCTCAGTGTCAGCTTAAAGACCCACTGTATAACTTCTCACCTGTGTGATCTTATATATGAGTCTCTTCAGACCTGAAAACTATTCTCACAATTATACCAGTGATGGTTCTGTATTCAAGGGGTCCTGTAGTGAGGATTTTAAACAGACTAGGCAACCTATGACCGTTGCGCCTGTTCTTTGCTGTCCAAAATGATTAAATATTTAATATTTTGTTGAGAGGCATTTAAAACCTGACGAAAAAAATATAGTGCAGTTTTAATTTCCCAAGATCTCAGCAACCCCCGATCAGTTATAAGAAGAACTGAACGTAAATGACATTTTCAGCTCACCTGCAGACCCACGATGTAGACCAGAGATTTGTTGGTGATGGAGATGTAGCCCAGCAGCTGAGTGACCTGAACACGAGGGATAGAATAGAAGAAAGGCACGAAGAGGGCAAAGACTGGTCCCAATCTGTGTGTGAGAGAGAGAGAGAGAGAGAGAGAGAGAGAGAATAAATATGTCATACATTAAAAAAAAAAGTCCCAGGGCCTTATGCTTATTCCTATCTTACACCCAGTCAGCAGCCTATTTTTCACACCATGCACCCGCACAGATAAAATAGAGTGCAAACCCCACTTTTAATACAAACTCAACTCTGTATTGTAGTAGAGAAGTGGGCGGAGCTTCTTCTGGACATGGTGAACATAAGGCTTGAGTTGCGTACAGCAAAGTTGTAAGTGGTATTCGTGAATATAGTAACTCTGTATTGTAGTAGAGAAGTGGGCGGAGCTTCTGGTCATGGTGAACATAAGGCTTGTGTTGTGTACAGTAGTAAAGTTGTAAGTGGTATTAGTGAATATAGTAACTCTGTATTGTAGTAGAGAAGTGGGCGGAGCTTCTGGTCATGGTGAACATAAGGCTTGTGTTGTGTACAGTAGTAAAGTTGTAAGTGGTATTAGTGAATATAGTAACTCTGTATTGTAGTAGAGAAGTGGGCGGAGCTTCTTCTGGTCATGGTGAACATAAGGCTTGTGTTGTGTACAGTAGTAAAGTTGTAAGTGGTATTAGTGAATATAGTAACTCTGTATTGTAGAGAAGTGGGCGGAGCTTCTTCTGGTCATGGTGAACATAAGGCTTGTGTTGTGTACAGTAGTAAAGTTGTAAATGGTGTTAGTGAATATTGTAGCTCTGTATTGTAGTAGAGAAGTGGGCGGAGCTTCTTCTGGACATGGTGATCATAAGGCTGTGTTGTGTACAGCATTCATGTACAAGAATAGCTGTACAAAACTGTGAAAGACGTATTTACCAGGGCTGGCCGATTCACACCTATATATTAAAAATATTTTTATCACAGAAACGTCAGTGCGAGTGTGTTCACACCTAGAGCGAGGACTGTATACGAGAGTGTTTGTTTACTACAAAGATCCGATACTCAATCCCTGGCTGACCTTTCTAAATTGATCACAAACCCGCTAGTCTCCTCACACAAACACACTGGTAGGTGTGAAACCACACCCCCACCTCCATACACACATATATATATATATATATATCCACACTTCTTTTTGTAGAAAACTGTCAAACGGCAACCCTTGCAAGCGTGTGCCATTCTGAATCACACACACACACACACACACACGTACTGACGTTTATACACACACACACACACACACACACACATACATAGAGAAAGCAGAACTTGTGGCTGGAGAGCAGTTAGCAGTTGATGGCCTTCTAAAAAAGAGGCTTAACTTTATCTAACAGGCAGAGAAGTGCTCATCTGTAAGTGGAGCACACGGTCATTCAGGTCACAAACTATAAAAAACATAATAATGCATAATAATGAAAAATAGTAAGAATTACATTAATATTTCAATCATTTATTCAATCATTGTCTCGTAAAACCACATAGTAAACACTTGAAAGTGGCGTTTTTTATTATATTGTTTCTAAACTGAAAGCAGAAGCATTCCTGAGAAGAGAAGAATATGGATAAAATATTGTGTTTAATGGTACCAGGGTGCTGGATCGACCATCCCTACTAAGCCCAATATATTCAATCTATAAACTGGGGTGTTGGATCACTTTTCACGGGAGTTCTTCTTCTGGCCACGTCACGCGTCTTTACGTACTTACGTCACACAAACAGACTCTAAAAGAAGATTCGGCTCAGTTTTACTGAACGCGAGCGGCTGGTGGAGCAATGGGGACTTCAGAAGGGGAAACTCAGAGCTCAGTAGCTCATTCACTCATAGTGAAACCAAAGAAACAACTGTCTGACTGAACATAACCTGGAATCGGATTCATCCGCTCTGAAAGGAGACTGCATCACACCCGCCCAGTTTAAAATGATTCTTCCACATGCTCGGTGCAATTACCCATTCTCACCAGAGAGGCCACTAAATCCGCCAAATCCCAAAACGTAGGGATAATTGAAAGCATCAGCTTTAAAGTAAAGATTTGGACAGTGACACATTCTTCATTATTTGGGTTCTGCATGCCACCACACTAGCTTTGAAATGAAACAAATGAGAAACAATTCAAGAGTAGACATTCAGGTTTAATGTAAGTGGTTTAACAAAACTATCATATGAAGTGTTTAGGAACTGCAACCATTCCAGTGGTTCTTAAACGCTCTTTTATGGGCTTCATGGGCTATTATCTCCCTTTAAATCAATCATCAGTTAAGCATGTAAAAAGGTCTGGAGATGATTCCATGTGTGGCATTTGCATTCGGAAGCTCTTGCTGTGAACCCACAAGATGCGATTAAAGATGCTCTGCTTTCAATAAAAATGAAACAGATCATCATTAGACTGAAAAAAGAAGATCCCAATCAGAGAGATAGTGGAAATGTTAGGAGTGGCCAAATCAACACTGTGGTACATTCTGAGGGAAAAAAAAAAAAAGAGTGCAGTAGTGAGGGGAGGGAAGGATCACAGTCCTTTTTCACAACTTTACAACATATGCTTGTGAAGTTGGCCCACTCCTCTTCACTGAAAATCTCTCCATATCCTGAAAGTTTCGAAGATCGAAAGGTCGAAGGTCGTTTGGCAACCCAATTCTGAGCTTCCTCCACAGATTTCGTATGGGATTATGGTCTGCAGACTAACTATGCAACTTTGGGATCTTAATGTGCTTCATCTGAAGCCAATCCTTTGTTGCTTTGGCCATATGTTTTGGGTCACTGTCATGCTGGATAACCAATCCAACAGCCATCTTCATTTTCGTTCATTCACATGTTCATTGTCAAACAGCAGAGGGACTGCAGGCTACGTGCTGGCTGTGACTGTCTTGGTGGCAGGTTTCCCAGCTACCTTGAGATCATTAACAAGCCCTCATGTAACTCTCTGAAGTGACACCTCAACTTTCTAGATCTTGCATGGCGCTCCAATGTGTGGGTGATTGACTGTTATCCCACATACCAGCAGTGGTCTCTTTTCTCACCACGATTCTTGCTGAGGGTTTTGTTGCCCATTCCAACCATGTGCAGTTGTTCAATCTTGTCTTCCTTTCTCAATTTTTTGGTCTTGCCAATGGTGATGGAGAGATTTGAATGGAAGAGGCTAATTCTGTGACTGGTGTCTTTTATACACATAATGAGGTGAGGTTAAAAACACACTTTTTCTTAAATGGACATGACTAATTGGACCAGCTCATGGGTCTGAAGGGATCAGAATAGTTGCTGGTTCGTAGGGGGTCAAATAATTTAATATTTTTGTTAATATGTTCATTTGTTATATGTGGATAACGGTATCATCAGGACAGGCCTTGCTAGTGGTATGTGGCCAATATCGTACCACAGTGTTGCAATGAGAGCTGGATGGAGGAGGGTTAGGGGAAGTTAGGAGGCATTTTTTTAATCATACGCCACAAGGATGACATGTCTGGTGATGAAATTTGAACTTGCGAAACGTTGAAACAAGACAAGGAACTCTTGCTTTTTTTATGAATTCGGAGAGAGTGATGATAAATTGCATAAAGACTGGTCGCCACAAGCCATATACTAAATTGATGAAACATATACATATACACAGCTTTAGAAAAAAGTAAGAGACCACTTCAGTTTCTCAATCAGGTTCTCTGATTTTGCTATTTATAGGTATATCAATCAATATTTGGGGGGATTACTCTGGTTTTTAAATCACAGTTTTCATGTATCTTGGCTTGTTATCCTCCACCAGTCTCACACACTGCTTTTGGATTACATTATGCCACTCCTGGTGCAAAAAATCAAGCAGTTCAGCTTGGTTTGATGACTTGTGATCATCCATCTTCTTCTTGATTATATTCCAGAGGTTTTCAATTTGGTGAAATCAAAGAAACTCATCATTTGTAAGTGGTCACTGTTTTTCAGAGTTGTATACACAGACCTAACAAATATGACTTTTGCCATCTCCAACAGAAGCTAAAAATCTTAAAAGCCTTAAACCCTATCTGGACGGGATTAGTTTCTCAGTTGGGCGTCAGTGAAATATATTTTACACTTCTACTCAGTGATAAAACTCTTGTATCTGGACTGCAATTGAAAAAACAGGAGGATCAGTGAGTTTTTTGGCTTTCTCGGTCACGTGACATTGAATTGTCACGTGATATCAGGTTTTGCAAACGAAGCACGATGGCTGTTTATGTGCATCTCTGTGGAAATGACATCCCAAAATGTAATTACGGTGCATAGCAGTGGACAAATAGCTATTTTATTAAACATTTTCACAATTAATTTGGTTATTCGAATTACAGTTTTAATGCGATTTTCAAAATGAAAGTAATTGAAATTTAACATACAGACATTTTATCTATTTAATCTAAAATATCTGAAAACACTACTAATTTCTGAAGTGTTTATCCATCTTATCTTGGTTACCAGCGCCTCCCACACACCAACGCACGCATATTTTCTAAACATTCCACCGAGGACAGTTTCAGCACTGTTTCAGCACTTTCGACACAAACACCCGGTGGGATACAGCATATATTTAGCTGGAAATAAATCCTGCTGTTTCTACAAACTATATCGTCATTGATCTCTGGTGAGGATCCGTGATTATTTGTGGAAAACAATAATAATAACTCCTTTAAAGTTTCTTCTGTGACTCGTTTAGTGCGTTATTTCTCAATTTTCAGTCATAAACTCATGTTATGAAGTATAATTTTTCACTATTTTTTTCCCTAGTTTTGAACCACTTCTTTGTCATCTGTAGTTAGATTTTTTTTAGTAGGGGGAACTTTTTATTTTTATTTATTTTTTTTTTTTGCAAAAAATCAAAGATTATTTTTTTTAGGCCATAATCGCCCAGCACTAACACGAGGTGATGAAAGTGAGAGATCTGGACAGGACTAAAATTACCAGAGGACCATGGAGTTCAAAAACAGTAGATAATTCAGCCTGTACTTTTCTCAGAGGACGTCTGAGGAAAACACATACGTGGTTGTTCCGGACAGGAATAAAATCACAGAGGACCCCCATAAAAGAGAACATTTTTACAAAATAATTCTGATGTATTCCTGCTACTACGTGACAGTGTGGATGGAGGAATGTTAAACGCACAACTTGTGTCCCATCCACCTGGCATCCACCATCAGGCCTCACTCACACTTCGATAATTCACATTACCCAGCTATGAGCCCACTGACCTGCGATTAACCTCTCTTATAAAAGACGCCTCACATCTTTTACAGGTGTGGACAGCCCCCAGCAGTCCCCTGGGGTAACACTTTGGCTACCAATTTACATACTGCTGTCACATGGCTTGTTTGTGTGCTCTACACACTAAACAAGTTTCTGAAAGCTCCAAGGAAGTCACACATGACGCATTCAGAAGAAAACAGAAGTGTGAGTTTTGGTTTAAAGTTGTGGGTTGGAAATAAAGGAAGTAAACAATTACAAATAATTCATAAAAGCATCAAATATGTCTGTGTTTGGAGCTTTAAACCAACCAAATAACTATTTAAGCGTTCAAGCAAAGAACCTTCAGTAAAAACCATCACTTGCAGTGGTTCCCAAGAAAGATAGTTCCCATGTGACCGACTGAAGGGTATATCGGTGGCTATTTACCTCAGAATTCGTAGGTCAGAGCTGGGATTGACGTCAAACCAGAGGTGAGATGTTTAGATGGTTTTACACTATTTCAGTTACTTAAAAACTTTGACAAACCAGTTAAATCAAAACCATAAATCTAAGCAAAATATAACAGTACAGAGGTTGGACAATGAAACTGAAACACCTGGTTTTAGACCACAATAATTTATTGTGGTGACGGACAGTTCTGGTGGAAACAGGAGAGTTGAGGTGCACATTGAATTCTGCCGTGATTTGATCAGCCGTGGTTTTATGTTTTTTTTGGATACAATCCAGGTTAGCACCCGAACATCCCTTTCAGACAGCTTCCTCTTACAGCATCCACAGTTAATCCTGTTGGATGTGGTTGGTCCTTCTTGGTGATATGCTGACATTACCCTGGATACCGTGGCTCTTGATGCATCACAAAGACTTGCTGTCTTGGTCACAGGTGCGCCAGCAAGACGTGCACCAACAAGTTGTCCTCTTTTGAACTCTGGTATGTCACCCATAGTGTTGTGTGTATTGCAATATTTTGAGCACAACTGTGCTCTTACCCTGCTAATTGAACCTTCACACTCTGCTCTTACTGGTGCAATGTGCAATTAATGAAGATTGAACACCAGGCTGCTTCAATTTAGCCATGATGAAAGCTCCCACACTAAAATGTGTTTCAGGTGTTTCAGTTCCATTGTCCAACCCCTGTATGTGCTGAAAGAATGAGGTCAGCTGACTACCTGAATACACTGAATATAGACCAGGTTATTCCTGAATCAATGGATTTTTCGGTCATATTCCAAGATGATAATATCAGGATTCATGGGGCTGGAATTGTGAAACAGTGATTCAGGGAGCATGAGATCATCATTTTCACAGGATTGTGATTGAGAGAGTTCACCACAGAGACCAGATCTTAACCTCTTTGAGAATCTTTGGGATGTGCTGGATGGAGAAGAGCTGCTTTGTGCAGTGGTCAGACTCTACCATCATCAATGCTGCTGCAAGATCTTGGTGAAAGATTTATGCAACACTGGATTGAAATAAATCTGGTAACAGTGCAGAAGCTTAATGAAACAATGCAACAGCAAACGTGTGCTGAAATCATTGAAACAATGCAACAGCGTGTCGCCGCAATCAAACCTAAGAGATAAAATGTATATATAAAAAAAAGAAACCAGGAGGGGGTCATAATGTTATGCTTGATCGGTGTACATAAAATATGAAATATCTGAGAATAAATGTAAGGGTCATTTCTGTGTAAAAGTTAAACTGAATGGATTGCAGCAAATGGGCTGACATTTATTTAATAGCATTTCTTAAATTTTGAAATAAACCCTGTACCTCATTGTGAATTTATGTTGATTTTTTTTTTAACCAAATTTATAACATTTTAAAATTGATAAAAGTCAGGGAAGGAATGTATGAAAAATGACAAAACAAAAACTAAATGATAAAATAAAAACAATAAAAACTAAATATATATTCAGATGTGATGAGATGTGATAAAATTGCGAGATTCAGATAAAAAACTCTAAATCTTCTCACTCAGTTCTCAAAACTGGTATGTTCACACAAATTCTAATTTAGTTTTTATAAAACATTTCAGTATACTGTTTCAAAATATATATATTTCCTTCATTTCTGATACTGACTGGAACTTTTTATTTTTTCACCCAAAACCGAAACTAGTGTTCTCGTGGTACTAACCAATTTTCCACTTGCGTAACGGATTATTACAATATGACCATAATCAGCATATTTTCCACTAATGGCACTCTCTCGCTCAGGGTTGACTCTCTGATCTGTCTGATCTGGGATCAGTCGGAAATATATGGGGGAAAAAAAAAAAAAAGTTCAGTTTAATGTCAGAGCGTCTGAGGACAGAGTTTCGCTTCTCCCCCAAACTCACAGAATCTCTTTCCCACCACCCGAAAAACAGAAAAAAAAAAAAAAAAAAAAAAAGTGGAGAGGAAGTGATGAGGCTTTTCACATTTCCGCTTTTTTGGGGGTTGTGGTGAGAATAGTGCTCCACTGCAATAATCAGTGATCGAGAGAGAGAGAGAGAGAGAGAGAGAGAGAGAGAGAGAGAGAGAGAGAGAGAGAGAGAGAGAGAGAGAGAGAGAGAGAGAGAGAGAGTGCGTGTGCTGGTTGTATGAGTTATCCAGTGATTGACCAGGTAAGTCAGTTGCGTCTCAGCCTTGTGGTGAGTAAACTGATTTTGAGTTTTAATTTTATGAATTTTTAAAAAATTTAGTTTCTTTTTACGTCGATTTGTGTGAAATTCTACTGAACTTGTGATGCAACTCAAATGCTAAAATGTGTTTAAATTTACTTTTATCCTTTATTTCTGAAACTTTTTAATATGTAATAAATAATAATGTATAAAAATGACAAAAATGACATTTTTGAGCAAGTGCAGAACTGAAATTAGAAATAAATATAATCTTAAGAAATTCGATGCACATTAATTATTTAAGGTCAATTTAAACATTTAGAACAATTTGAACATTTTTTGCATTTGAGCAAAACAAAAATACTTTATTTAGAATTTAGTTTTTTTTATTTTTATCAGGTTGCTGACTTTATTCTGAAAGTTATTCAGATTATCGGTTACTATTGTTGTGCTTGTTGTGTGTTTTTACGGCGCTGTAAACCAAATCTAAATCTCAGTCAGTAATACCTTGTAATACCTTACATCTTATTGAAATATTGGATATTGATATTTACAGTAACACCACTTTTAGCAGTACAGTTATACTTATACTCATACTTATCATGTTTAACACCCTCTTATTTTACTGAGTTTGGTGCAAAATTTCAATCTTTAATACTGATTTGTTTTACAGTATTAAGTAATACTGCATTCCTTGATAGCATTGATTCAATTATCATGTTTGGACAGTAATTAACTGCAGAATTTATAGCGGTAACTGTGCCACAACCACTGAATGTCTAGTTTGGTCCGGTTCCAACGTTTGGTCCGTTGGAAAATATGTAAAACATGCAAAATATTGCATAACTGCCACTGCCAGAGGGAGAGGGGAGATAGAGAGGAAGAGAGAGAGTTATATTTATATAGCAGAGTTTTACTCTCTTTTATTTTAGTTTTTCTTTGCACTTTTTTAACAGTGTAAAAAGAATCTAAGACCCTTCCTGTGTTTCTTTTTTTTGAGCATGTGTTTATGGAGTTCATTTGTTGAAAACTAACTCTAATTTGTGCTTTCAATTACTGCAATTTTTGATTTAGCCATTTCTTAATAGAATGTAGTTATTTAGGTGATAAAAGTAAAATGTGACATTTGGATTTTGACCAACAACAACAAAAAAGAAATTAATAGTAAGACACCACTTAAAAATGATGAGTTTCTTTGATTTTTACCGAACTGAAAACTAAGCTGAACTGCTTGAATTTATGCACCAGGAGTGAGCAGCATAAAGTTATCCAAAAGCAGTGTGTAAGACTGGTGGAGGAGAACATAATTCCAAGATGCTTGAAAACTGTGATCAAAAACCAGGGTTATTCCACCAAATATTGATTTCTGAACTCTTAAAACTTTATAATTATGAATATATGTTTTCTTTGCCTTATTTTTTTGGGGAATTTGTGAGAAATGTTGTCTGTAGTTTATAGAATAAAACAACAATGTTCATTTTACTGAAACATAAGCCTATAAATAGCAAAATCAGAGAAACTGATTCAGAAACTGAACTTCAAAGCTGTATTTTATATAAAAAAAAGACTTTGTTTTAACTAAAATGTTCAAACACTATTTGATAACATTAATGCACTATTAACAAACTTTATGCCTAGCCAGCAGCACTAAGTAAGAGAGTTCTCAGAAGATAAATGAAGAGTTTATAGAACATTTACATTTTACATTTACACCACTTAGTTGATGCTCTTATCAAGAGCGACTTACACAATTATTCCTATTAGGAGTCTTACCCAAGGACTCTAATTGGTGTAGCACAGCATAGTCACACAGATCTGGAATTGAACCCTAGTCTCCAACATGGTAGCTCACTGGCAGGAGGTGGTGTTATCCACGGCACCACACCACACCAACCAATAGAACCCCAGATCACAGCATATTCACCCACTATAAACCAGTTGTAACATGGAAGTAGCTGAAAAACAACAACAAATATTTTAGGCTAGAGTGTGTGCTACTACTACTACTACTGCTACTATTATTACTATTACTATATACACACACACACACACACACACACAAACAACAAACACCACACACACACATACACACACACAAACACAGACATGCGACTGCAGCGTTTTAAAGGAACTGAAAGTTGGATTCAATATAAGCTATTACATGCATTTATTATTTTTTTTATAAAAAGAATGACTACTATACTAAATACATTAAAGCAACAATGTTGCATTACATAAACTGTTGATACAACTAAAGTGATTTTACTTCAGTATAATAAGACAAACACAAAGAACAGATCAGATCAGTAGCGGCTGATACTCAGCATTAAAAAGACTTCGTTTGGATTAAAGGTGCAAAGTAACCTACAAGGTAGGGGTGGGCAATATGCCCCTAAAATAATATCACGATATTTCATAGTATTTTCACGATAACGATACTATTAGCGATATCACAAAACACTGAATTAAAAAAAACAATATTTCAAGCATACACTACTGCAAACAAACTGAAAATGAAATTTTATTAGTGCATATGATATATGTCGCACACCTAACTGAGATAAAAAAAATACAAGATTTTTTGTAACAGAAGTTAATCCAGATCCAGAATGGCGTGATACTAATACTAATGCACTCAAAATATCTACATATATCTAAGATTAAAGTAAAATAAATGATACTGGACAGATATAATCTGACTAGTAGATATATAACGGGAAAAGAGAACAGTGTGAATTTTTCTTTTGCCTAAAACAGCAAAAAAGTAGTACCCTGATATGATAATTAGGGGTGGGTGATATGGCACAATATTTTAGGGTATAATATCGTTCACGATATTCAAAAATGTTGGCGATATTATTGCGTACGATACGATATGGCACACCCCTAACTGCACCACATTTCATTTTTCAATGAAAACAAATTACTACTATACTAAATACATTAGTGCAGAATGTTGCATTTTATAAAATGTTATTTTTACTTCAGTAAAATTAGACAAACACAAAAAACAGATCAGATCAGGTGCAAAGTAACCTACTAGGTTATAATGTCCCTAAACAGCACATTCTGTAATGACGCCAAATATGAAAGAAAGATGTTTATCTAAAAAAAGTAGAACAAACTTTTTGATGGATTTTTTTTACATTTTTTTGAGGGCTCATCGCTTTAGCTGTCCTTTTGATGATAAGTTTCTATTTTGCTTTGATAAAAGCAAGCTACTTTGTGTTGTGTCATTTTCTGAATACAGAAGATTAGTACAGTACAAAGTATGTTGTCTGTAGGCGGAGTTTTCTACAGAACTCTGGTATTTGTCGGCCCCCAGCTGTGTCAATTTTCCCCCTCAGTGACCTTAGTGTTGCCCTTTGTAATGCATTGTATATATTTACCATACATCGAAATAGTTTTTATTGATTTTGCACTATAAGGTGAACTTAATATCCTTTAATTTTCCCAAAAATATATATATATTATATTAGACCAATTGGTACTTTTGGTATCAGTGTGGGCGGTGTGCCAAGTCCTGCTGGAAAATGAAATCCATATCTCTATAAAAGTTGTCAGCAGAGGGAAGAAGCATGAAGTGCTGTAAGATTTTGTGGAAAACACTAAAACACTGCACTGACTTTAGACTTGATAATAAAACACAGTGGATCAACACCAGCAGATGACAGACATGACTCTCCAAACCATCACTGATCATCAGTACATTTTACATTTCATTTGTAAATCAAGGGATCAGAGTCTGGAGGAAGAGTGGAGAAACACACAGACCAAACTGCTCGAGGTCTAGAGTGAAGTTTCCACCAATCAGTGATGGTTTGGAGAAACATAGTATTTTATGGAGATGCAGATTTCATTTTCCAGCAGGACTGGAAGTAGAAGTAGAAATATCTTATATAATTTAGTAATTTTCTGAGACACTGATTTTTGGGTTTTCATTGGCTGTAAGCCATAATCATCAACAATAAAAGAAATAAACGCTTAAAATAGATATCTCTGTTTGTAATACATCTATATAATATAGATGTTTCACATTTTGAACTTAATTACTAAAATAAAGGAACTTTTATCTCAATGACATTCTATTTTTTTTAAGATGCACTACTATAGTATATATAAGTTGTGACTATAATGTGCATCCCTGTTGTATAAGAATCTGTTTAGAACTATAATCAGTCATTTCCTGACTTGCACTTGCACCGTTATCACTGGTATCAATATCGAGCTGATATCAGCAGAAATCCAGTCCTGTAACAAATCTAGCCTGGAACAGAGCACATGTTGCACCTCTGCACTGTTGGCTGCATCTTCCTTCCTGTTGGTTAATAAAGTGCTGACAGTTACATGAACATGATGTCCTACTTTTGCAATGAGTTTCAATTAAAAAAAAGGAAAAATATCAAATATCAAAAATATCTCAAGATTCCAGTATCAGAAAAATAGCCTAAAGGAACGGACTTGAGAACATATTAACCCCTGTGTAGATCTTGGAGAACCCTGTGTATTATAACTTGGGATACACTGAATATTAGGGAACCAAAAGTGGAAAAACAGTCATATATATTGTTTTCTTTTGTATATAATTTCTCTTTGCTATTTGAGCAAATTGGCACCTGATTATTGTAAAAAAAAAAATAATAAAATCATGTCCACATATGAGGACTTTAGTTTTATATCTCACTAGAACACAATGAAATTGCAATGAGTAATGATGTGCAAAACATTTATTTAGTGTCTGAACACAGCTGCATTTGTTGCCTGAGTGCAAAACAAAATTATTTGAAGCGCTGCTTCAACACAAAGACATAAAATAAAAAACATTAACATTTACTGTATTTACTGTTCGTTAAAATTTCTGAAAAAAAACTGTAACTGTAACCACTAGGTGACACTATAATGGCCTCATAAGTGGACACCAGGCCTTTTTAGAGCAAAATTTAGTGTACCCATTTTAAAACTTTGTTTTACAACGTTCATAAAGGCAGTATTTTTCTTCAGAATTTTCAGGGAGTAAGTGCATTATCACAAGTTCGCTGCCATATTTGTTGTATTTAGAAACTTTTGACTACAAACTTATGATGTCGTCTGTGGATGCTTTGCTTAAAACCCATGCTAATGTAGGGATGCACAGAAGTATGTGGGCAGTGAGGATTGCAATGCTTGAAACAAACTTTTTTTTGTCTTGTTTTATCTTGTCTTGTCTACATTAGCCTTTACAAAGTCGTTTTCCATAAAAAAAGATCTTACATTGCCTATTTCTATCGTTTCTTGCAGAGTAGTCATCATCATCATCATCAGAATCAAATGACCATGTCCGATCCAGCCCTCAATTCCACCTTGCTCGGTGCCAACTGCACCAATCTGTACAACCACCGAGCGGTGGCACAGGTGCTCATGCCCATGGTCTACTCGGTCGTATGCCTGCTGGGCCTCCTGGGCAACGCTCTGGCACTGCAGGTGATTCGCTCCAACTGGAACAAGCTCAACTCCACCACGCTCTACTCGGCCAACCTGGCGGTGTCCGACCTGCTCTTCTGCCTGGCTCTACCTCTCAGAATCATCTACTATGGCATGGGCTTCAACTGGCTCCTGGGCGAGGCACTGTGCAAGCTAACGGCGCTGCTCTTCTACCTGAACTGCTACGCCGGGGTCAACTTCATGACCTGCCTGGCGGTGGACCGCTTCTTGGCCGTGGTGCTCCAAATGAGGCTGAGCAAGCTGAGGAAGGTGCAGAACGTGAGGTACATTTGCTTGGTCGTGTGGTTGGTGGTGTTGGCGCAGACCCTACCACTACTTGGAATGCCCATGACCCATAAGGAAATCGACGGCAGAATCACGTGCATGGAGTATCCAAACTTCGAGAGCGTCCAAGGCCTGCCGTACATGCTGATCGGTGCAGTGATTCTGGGCTACGGATTTCCTTTGGCGACTATCCTCATATGCTACTCTGTGCTATCTTACAAGTTGCAGCAAGCCGCAAAAGGGAACCACTTGACGGAGCGCTCTGGAAGTACTCACAAGGCCAGAGGAGTGATCGCTGGTGTGGTCCTTGTGTTCGTGGTGTGCTTCAGCCCGTACCACCTGGACTTGTTGCAGTACATGATCCGGAAGCTCATCTACGATCCGGACTGCGGCGAGCTTCAAGCCTTCCAGATTTCCCTGCACATCACCGTGTGCCTGATGAACTTCAACACCTGCCTGGATCCGTTCGTCTACTTCTTCGCCTGCAAAGGATACAAGAGGAAGGTGCTGAAGATCCTGAAGCGGCAGGTCAGCACTTCTTTCACCAGCGTCGGACGGACTTCGCCTGAAAGTTCTGGCACCCACGATAACTATCTGCATCATCAACGAACCAAGAGCCGTCACCACAAGGACGTGGCACTGAGCCCTGTTGAGAACGGCTCCTGAACTTCTTGCTTGAAGACGTACTTCTTTACAGGTGAAGATGATGAGGTAGCCAAGTGTGGAGGACGGTTGGATACGGTACATAGTGGATCATAACAACGTTACTTGTGGCTCGAAAGAATATCTTCTATATATTGTAACATTTTTCCTCAAGGAGACAATATATCGCCTGTTCTCATCAGCCTCCAGTGGTTAGCTGTATTGTTTATAATGACCATAAGGGTCAACTGGTCATCTGAAGGTGCTTCCTCTATTACCCATGTTGAACTTGAACACCTACCCAACATCCCTGCTGAAAAATCCAGATCAATCTTTTGCTGGTTGCTGGTCTAATCATGGTCTAAGCTGGTCTTCGACAGTCAAGCTATTTGAAAAGCTGGTCATCCAAGCTAAAACCTACCCTATTGGTTGCATATATAGTTGCATGGTCATACTGGTTGTCTAGCTTGGTCAAGTTAATCATGCTAGTAGAGCAGCTTAACCATTAACCCTATATACTGGCCAAGACCCTCAGTAGCTTGACCAGATCATGCTGGATTTCTCAGCAGGGCTGATTTGCCAATGTCTTCCAATATACTCCTCTGCAAGCTGCTAAAGTTTTGTGCTACAGGACTGTTTGTGCCTCCTAACACTGATGCCATTACCTAGAAAGGACTTTTTCCTTAAAACAAAGGTTCTCCAAAGGTTCTTTATAAAAGGCAATCATGCAAAAGCATAAATAATTATTTGTCTGTATACAAGATTCATATTTCTGAACCCCATAAACCCCATTTCCCTCAATTATCTTCAGTTTCATATGCGTTGAAATCAAACCCCGTGGGACTCCATAGTTTTGGTGTAAGGATTGCAATCGAATAACACATCTAGGGTTTAAGAGGATTCTATATAGCACGCCTCACGCCTTTATATAGAACACCCTTATCATACTGTAATTTTAAAACCTACTTCTCTATTTAGTCTCTGCTTAAAGATCATCGGCCAATTGTATGTTTATTTAGTGCAATTAGTCCTGTTTAACTGGATTAAGTAGAGTAGATAAACTTGCCCTAAACTTGTATATCCAAAATAGCAAATTTACAGGAGAAGGAAAAAAAAAATTTTAATGTAAAAAAAAAAAAAAAAAAAAAAAAAAAAAGGTATTATTCCAAGTCGTACTGTAATGATGTGCAGTAGGTATTGTAAGTGCTTATTTAATGTTTATAAAGTGACAGTGTCATTCAAAATCCTTGTTTCTACAATAAATAGCAACCTTACAGGAGAGGGCAAAATAAATCAATGTAAAAAGATTGAATTCCAAGTCATTTAGAATCATTTTAATTGGTCTACTTATCATTACTTAAAATATTAACTGTCAGAAACTGTCTGAAAAATGTAGATACAAAGCTTTTTTTGACACTATTAAAGATGGTACATACTGGTACATACAGTACCAAACAAATGTATGGACACACCTCCTCTCATTCAATGTGTTGTTTTTTCTTTTATGATTTTTTTTACTGTAAAGCTATACAGGAAAATATGGATTTTATAACTAAAACAGAATCTGTTTTCTACTTTAGATTCTTCTAAATAAGCGTCACATTTATCTTTGAGGACAGATCTGCACACTCTTGGTGAGATTTTAATCTCAGTGTCTTCATGAGGGAGAGTCACCTGGAATAGTTTTCTCAGCATCTTGAAGCAAGGAGTTCCTGGAGGTGCTGAACAATAGCTGCTGCTGCTTTTCCTTCACGCTGTGAAGCTCCAGCTCATCCCAATTAAATCACCTCAAATCACCATCTCAGTTCATCAGGTTTAGATCAGGGGATTAATGTGAAGAACAAACACTTCTTTTTTTACAGTTTACTACGTACTTAAATTTAATATGTGTCCCTTAATTGTTTTCTTGCCTTTTAATATTAATATAAAATATAGAAAATAGAAATAAATAATAAAAACACTGAATGAGAAGGCGTGTCCAAACTTCAGACTGGTACTGTGCATTAATATTTTTTTTTAAGAATATGCTGTTACTGAACCATTTTGTCTGCATATGAAATATTTGCAATAAATGCTGTATATTGTGATACATAATACAGCTCTGAAAAAAAAAGAGACCACTTCAGTTTTTGAATCAGTTTCTCTGATTTTGCTATTTATAGGTTTATGTTTGAGTAAAATGAACATCGTTGTTTAATTCTATAAACTACAGACAACATTTCTCCCAAATTCCCAAAAAAAGTACTTTTATTTAGAAATAACAAAAAAGATGCAGAGCTTTCAGACCTCAAATAATGCAAAGAAAACAACAAGTTCATATTCATAAAGTTTTAATAGTTCAGAAATCAATATTTGGTAGAATAAGCCTGGTTTTCAATCACCTCCACCAGTCTTACACACTGCTTTTGGATAACTTTATGCTACTCACTCCTGGTGCAAACATTCAAGCAGTTCAGTTTGGTTTGATGGCTTGTGATCATCCATCTTCCTCTTGATTATATTCCAGAGGTTTTCAATTTGGTCAAATCAAAGAAACACATAATTTTTAAGTGGTCTCGTTTTTTTTCCAGAATTGTATTTACCATATTGCCCAGCCCTAAAATAGAACCCTTTCTGAGTGTATATTTTTTACAGCCCTTGGTTAACCAAATACTATTTAATGAATGTTTAATGCAAAAATTGAGATAGCACATCCATGTCAGGAAACAAGAGAAAATGGCAATGTTTTGTGTACAGTTTTGATGTAAAAAAGTGATGTATAGCTTTGGAAAACAGTGAGAAATAAATACGTTATGTTTTTTACTATAAAATGATACACTTTTAAATCATTCTTCTTATTTAAAAAAGTGTATAAATCAGGTGACCTTCGCTTTTTTAGAAATAACTATGAGGTTTGCTACTGTCTACAAAGGAAGTGTGGCCCTTGGTGTGTAACAGACTTCTTGTACTACCCTAGTTTAAAAATACACCCAGTCACACCATCTTTAGATCTGAGACAGAGCAAAGTTCATGTATAAAAAAAAAAAACCTTCATTTGAATGTTTAACGTTGCACTAAAGTCCTCACACAGATGCTCGAGATAAACGTTATCTACAAAAATGAAAGTTTCCCTTCGAAACGTTGCACGAAATGTGCATTAACTTTACAGATATAGAGTAAATCACAAAGAAAAGCAGGTCCACTGGCTACATACAGCGCCATTTAAAAAAAATAGAATATCTTTTTAAAAGTTACTTTATTTCAGTAATTCAGTTCAAATTGTGAAACTCATATTATATAGATGTATTAAACACAGAGTGATCTATTTTAAGCGTTTATTTATGTTATTGTTGATGATTATGACTTACAGCCAATACAAACCCGAAAATCAGTGTCTCAGAAAATTAGAATATTAGACCAACTGGTATTTTTAGCAGTGTGGGCAGTGTGCCAAGTCCTGCTGGAAAATGAAATCCGCATCTCCATAAAAGTTGTCAGTAGCAGAGGGAAGCATGAAGTGCTGTAAGACTTTGTGGGAAAACAAAACTGCACTGACTTTAGACTTGATAATAAACCACAGTGGATCAACACCAGCAGATGACATGTCTCTCCAAACCATCACTGATTGGTGGAAACTTCACACTAGACCTCAAGCAGTTTGGACTGTGTGTCTCTCCACTCTTCCTCCAGACTCTGATCCCTTGATTTAAAAATGAAATGTAAAATTTACTGATGATCAGTGATGGTTTGGAGAGTCATGTCTGTCATCTGCTGGTGTTGATCCACTGTGTTTTATTATCAAGTCTAAAGTCAGTGCAGTTTTGTTTTCCCACAAAATCTTACAGCACTTCATGCTTCCCTCTGCTACTGACAACTTTTATGGAGATGTGGATTTCATTTTCCAGCAGGACTTGGCACACTGCCCACACTGCCAAAAGTACCAATTGGTCTTATATAATATTCAAATTTTCTGAGATACTGATTTTTGGGTTTTCATTGGCTGTAAGTCATAATCATCAACAATAAAAGAAATAAACGCTTAAAATAGATCACTCTGTGTTTAATACATCTATGTAATATATGAGTTTCACAACTGTATACTGTAACTGAAATACTGAAATAAAGTAACTTTTCAAAGATATAAATTTTTTTTGAGATGGCCCTGTACATCCTTGTTCTCAGAGGACGTCTGAGAAAAACACATACATGGTCGATACGGATGGGAATAAAATCACAGAGAACACCCATAAAAGAGAAAACTTCCCCAGGACCTCCTGAGAAACTAATCCCGTCCGGATAGGGCTTATGCCAGTGTGACTCACTGCAGTGCTGAGAATGAATGAACAAACCAATATCCCTAATAATAATAATAATAATAATAATAATAATAATAATAATAATAATAATAGTAGCTGCTCTGTGGTGGTTTTCTCTCCTGTAGGGTCCTGAGCATTGAAAAACAGGGTGAAAGTAGATTTACAGAGAAACAGATGCAGAACTACAGTCTGTAATAATTATAATAATTATAGAAATACACAGTGTCTTATACGAGCAGTGGAGCTGAATATATGCACCCTGATTGTACAAACAAGGAGGTGAAATTCGTGAAAATGCTGATATAAATGTGCAAGTGCAGAGTTTAGGGTGTGAACTCAAAGGAGTTTTGAAATCAGAAGAACAGCAGTTCCTGAAACAGGCTTTTAAGGCTAAAAGTTGAAACATCACGCCATGTCAGAATGAAACAGCAAGCTTCAGCACTTTTTTAAATAGAATATTTCAAACAACAGTCAAGCTTCTGATCTCAAAACCTACATGTTAAACTGAACCCTTTGCTGACATAGTTGTGCAAATGCACACATACTAGTGCATCTACAAAAAATAAATAAATAGAATTTCATTGAAAAGTTACTTTATTTCAGTAATTCAGTTCAAAATGTGAAACTCATGCATTATATAAATGTATTAAACACAGAGTGATCTATTTTAAGCGTTTATTTATTTTATTATTGATTATGGATTACAGCCAATAAAAACCTATATATCAGAGTCTCAGGAAATTGGAATATTATATAAGACCAATTGGTATTTTTAGCAGTGTGGGCAGTGTGCCAAGTCCTGCTGAAAAATGAAATCCGCATCTCTATAAAAGTTGTCAGCAGCAGAGGGAAGCATGAAGTGCTGTAAGATTTTGCGTGAAAACAAAACTGCAATGACTTTAGACTTGATAATAAAACACAGTGGATCAACACCAGCAGATGACATGTCTCTCCAAACCATCACTGATTGGTGGAAACTTCACACCAGACCTCGAGCAGTTTGGACTGTGTGTCTCTCCACTCTTCCTCCAGACTCTGATCCCTTGATTTTTCTAAATAAAATGTAAAATTTACTGATTATCAGTGATAAATGCCTAAAATAGATCACTCTGTGTGTAATACATCTATATAATATATGAGCTTACTCCCTGTAGAGATGTACTGCCAGGACTCTCTGTACACTTGGCATGTTCTCCTCCACCAGTCTTACACACTGCTTTTGGATAACTTTATGCTACTCACTCCTGGTGCAAAAATTCAAGCAGTTCAGTTTGGTTTGATGGTTTGTGATCATCCATCTTCCTCTTGATTATATTCCAGAGGTTTTTAATTTGATAAAATTATGAGAAACTAATCATTCTTAAGTCCTCTTTTATTTTTTTTTCCAGAGCTGTATAAAGACACATAGTATATATGACCCTAAATTCAAGGTTATGTTGAGGTTAGAAGTTCTGGTTACTCTTCTCTTCTGAGCTCTGAGGTTGGGTTTGAGGTTGAGAACCTCTATAGAAAAGTGCCTGAGGTTTAACTAGAGGAAAAAAAAGATACGCAGCAGAAAGAAAAACAATCCACACTGTGGCTGATGACCTCACCTCACAGCATTTACCATTAGCGTACCATTACCATCTATAAATTAAACCTACAATAAATAAGCAGCGTAACTTTGCAACTGCTGTGAGCCAGTTAAAACCACTGTATTTGGTAATGCTGGGGGTGAATGGAGGTGAATCATGAATCATTGTGAATCATGTTTCACTACAACAAGTCCATTTTACACTGGATTTCTTCTTTAAGCAGACTTGGGAGAAAAAGCTGTCATTTATTAAGTTGTTATACTTAATGATAATTAGGATGAGGTCTGGGACCAAGCTAGAAAAATATCTCTTTTAAAACTGAATTCAAGCAGTTCAGCTCAGAATAATTAACTGTTTGTATTTTACACCTTATGTTAAAAATAAGTTTGAACCAAAATGTAAGATTGTAATAGGGGGAAATAGCCATTGAATTTGATCATGTTTTAAAACATGACAGAAGGGGTGGGCGATATGGCCCTGAAATAATATCACGATATTCCATGGTATTTTTGCGGTACGATACTCTTGGCAATATGACAAAACACTGAATTAAAAAATAAAAATAAAAATAAAAAAATAAGAATACACTACTGCAATAAAATGAAAATTTACCCCAAACTATATAAACTATATTAAAATGTATCAGATTTATAACAGAAGTCAATGATCCAGAATGTCATGATACTAATAATAATGCACTCCAAATATCTCCATATATCCAGGATTAAAATAAATTAAATGACATAATCTGTCAGATATAATCTCTATATAGTCTCTAGTAGATATATAATGGGAAATGAGAACCGTTTGAATTATTTATTTTGCTAAAAACAGTAAAAAAAAAAAAAGTAGTACCCTGATGTGATAATTAGGGGTGGGTGATATGGCACCATATTTTAGGGAATAATATCGTTCAAGATATAAATTTTTTTTGGCAATATTATTGCATACGATACGATATGATTTAGCCCACCCCTACACGACAGTACTGGGTATTGTATCTGGAAAAAAAGGGGAAACTGACCTAAACCTGGATCCTCTTTTATTAATTCTAAGCATTCCAAGAGAAACACTAGAAAAATAAAAAATGCTAAAAGATAAAAGATATATAATAGTATAGTATTCTGACTTTATGCAGAAGGAAGAATATCTTACCGTCTTGATAAGTGACAAAAGCTCCTTTGTTAAGAATTTGCATATAAAAAATGCAAAATGTAAGTGTGTGTATACCTATAGAGTTTGAGATGTATATTTTTTATATTATACTTTGCCTTTTGTACGCTTAGACACAATGGTATTTAATTTAATTTAAAAAAAAAATAGAAATCCAACCAAAGGATTATTTTCAGAACAAAATCAAACATGTGGCTTAAAATCAAATACCAAACTCTGTTTCCTGCAGGTTTTCATTAATTTGTCCACTTTTTTTTAACATTTATTTATATAGAAATGCTAAATTTAGAAATTACCATATTTTTCAGAATATAAAGTTCACCGGATTATAAGGCGCGTTAAGTGACACTAGTAAGGATGCCTACATCGAAGTGAGCAAAAGTATCGCCATGTTCCCCTTCTAATGGGGGAAGAAGTGTCTAAATAAACAAAACTGTAATTCTTAAAAAAAAAAAAAAAACATTTTCTTTTAAAGACAAGCGAGTGCTGGATGTTAATCTACACAAATTTCTCTCCTGAAAACTGTTTATTTGGGTGAGTAAAGCACTTCCATTTATTTACAGTAAGCTTAGCTATTCAATATTTTGTCTAAGGGTGAGATTTTTTGCAGTGAAGTTTCTCCAGCACTAAGGCTGGGTGCAGAAACATTAGCATTAGCTGCTAACCGATGTGCTAATGAGATGTGAATGCCACTCGACAGCACTACACCGAGGAACTACTGAGTGTTCCGATAACCCAGGGTGCTATCAGGTAGCGGTTCTTCCCTAGTACCTTGTTTTAACACAGCAAACATGCAGACTACAATCACATATTCTAGCTAGTGCTGTGGTTAGCGGCTAATGCTAATGCTGCTGCACCTAGCCTTATTGCTGGAGAAGCTTCACTGAAAACTCACCCTTATAATGCTTTACTTCAGCAGAGTGGCTTTACTGCTCCTTAATACCTGACTGGTAGAATTCATACATACAAGATGAAATTAAAGGATTTTAAGTGCATCTTATAGTCTGAAAAATATTGTAACTAATTAGTATTAAAATATGGGCTTGCTGCTACCACTGAAAAAAATCCTCAGTTTCTCCCTTAGAGAGGAAACGCTGAATTAGAACCAGTTTAATATAAATTATTGGGTCTTTTCACTCACCAAAAGAGATTCTTTTTCAATTTTTTTTCAGTTGACAGATATTCTGTGCATCCCTACTAAAAATAAATACTCGCCATGAGCCACTAAACACTCTTTAATTCATCTTTACTTAAGAAAGAAAAACTGTTTAAAAACTTCTTTACAAAGAGGTTTTTTGTCTTAGTTAGCCAAAGAATACCGTTTGTGTGTGCAACATGTATTTTGCCATCAAATAACAAGAAGCTCTACACAACAATGGTCTGTGTTAACTAAGTGAAAGCTGTAATATAAGTTTTTTAATTTGTTTACTGTATTTCATGTTTTTTTAAAGATCTATACACAATTTAGCACACAGCCATAACTCTCTTAATACATTATATTATGCTATTCATTTAATGCTCATCTATCTGTGCCACACAAAAGGTCAGATGTCCACACCACACACACAAGCACCACACACACACACTCACAAACACACGAAATACGAAGAGGAAATTTTGAAACACGTAGCAAATGCATCACTTAGCCACAACTTTTATCAACCAAGCAATCACCCTGACAGGGGAAGTTGAGTGAGAATGGTGTGGGGTATAAATATGCATTACTGAGTCATAATTACAGCGCTCCTTGGTGGTGGAGACGAATACAGTCACGTACAGAACATATTTTAAAGTGTACATTTGATCTATTATCATTCAATATTAAGGCATAAATAAAATATAACTAAACATACTAAACTAAATAAATGTTTTTTGGTAAATAAGGTTACTCACAGTCCAGCCGGCAGCACGTCCACCTGCAGCTCGAAGCAGAATCCAAGAGCTTCAGCCAAACAGAAGTCCAGTAATCCAGAGAGAACCCAGGTTCCAAACAGGAAAGACTGACAAGAACAAGCCAAAATAAGGACTTAGTGTGTTAAACAAACCAAAATACTCTGTGAAGAAGCATTTAGGTGCTCTTATCTTATTCTGAGGCTCGTAACTCTTATAAACTTATCCTGTGCAACAGAGGGAACTCTTGCTCTTCCTTTTCTGAAACTGTCCTGATTAGTGCCAGTTTCATCGTAATGTTTTTGATTGTCTTTGTGGTGGTGACCGCACTTGAGGATACTTTCAAAGTTCTCAAAATGTTTCAAATTGACTGACATTAATTTCTTAAAATCATTTTTTCTTTATTTAGTTGAGTAGTTCTTGCTTCTCATAATCTGGATTAGAGCATTACTCAAATAGAGCTATTTATTATTCACTGTATACCTGTAACTGTACCTCTTCACAACTTTACAACTGATGCTCTCAAACACATGATTAAGAGACAAGAAATTCAAGTAATTCACTCTGGTCGAGTACAGCACAGCTGTTAACTGACAGCCTGTATTCCAGGTGACTGTACCTCATAAAGCTGAGCGAGAAAATCTAATATCTATATATATTAAGGTCACATCACTCAACACAATAATCCACACGTAATTACAGAAAATCTATACATTTTTAACTAATAATAGTTGCCAGTTTTCCTAAATTTTCCTAATATTCTTTAATAAAAGGATTGGAAAATTCACCAAAACTTATTGAGGTCATGTCCATAGGTTGTGTGATAAGCACACAGTCATTATGACACTACAGGAAGCATAGGGGGTGACACAGCTCTCCAGACTACTAAAAATACTTCTATAATACTATTAAATATAAAAAATACAAAAACAGCCTTCAGCAGAACTCACATCATTACTGGGAATGACTTACTGCAAATTTACGACTGCCAAACCTCCTCTCGAATATGCGAAAGTTGTAGATGAGTAAACTGCTGCAGAACGTGTCCTTCACATCCAGACAGATCAGCCTTCCACTTAGCAGCCTCCAGACCTACAACAGAGGACAGTAAACACACATTATCACAAGTTCTCCACATAAATATATGGGTCAAATACGATTTCTAATATGGGAGTGACTCTAAAATACTCTCTAATACCCTGTTATCTCAGGTTAGGCTATCTGAATGTGAATCAAAACCACTTTAAAAAATGCCAAAATGATTTAAAAAGTGAGTTAAACCCATAACTGATTAATAACTCTCACCTGTTTGTGCTGCTTCACGGCCTGAAGGCTGTAGACAAAGAACTTCTGGTACTGAGGCAGACCCAGGATCAGCAGCACAGTGAGGGCGCCAGGCAGCAGCAGCAGGCTCTTCGACAGAGGAGCTTTATCTGTAAGAGATGGAGATTGGGGACAGAGACGTTGGGTACTACTGACAACTGATGTCCTGCATACAGCAAATAGGCCCAAAACTACTCGGTCAACCAGTAAATTTAGACAACGTTATCCACACAGCTTGTATGATCTCTACAATAAAACACAACAGAACCCATCTATATTAAAACAACACTTTAACAACATCATACCCAGTCAACCACCTAACAACACAACAGCAACCACTCGAGATACATTTCCAACCACTAAGAAACACTACAGCAACACCACAGTCAGCCAACAACCAAGCAATCAACTGGGATACCACTGTAGCCACTTTACAATACTACAGCAACGCCATAAACACCATCTAGTAAACCATCTAGAAACACAATAGCACTCACCTGAGACCCCAATACATCCACTTAGCAACACAACAGCAACTACCAGGTGTACCACAACAGCCACTTATCAAAACTACAGTACATCAACACCACAGCCAGCCAACTACCTGGAATACCATATCAACCACTTAGCAACACTACAGCAACACTATAGACAGTCAACCAAATAGCAAAACAAAACTCCAACCACCTGGGATACCATATCAGCCACTTAGATTTGCTACAGCAACAACACAGACAGCCAACCACCTAGCAATAGAATAGCACCCACAACTTCTACCCCATGGTATACCACTGCAGTCACTTAGCAACACCATCGCCACCTAGGATACCATATCAACCACTTACTACAGCAATATCAACACAGCTTGTATAATCTTTACAATAAAACACAACATAACCCATCTATGTAAAAGCAACACTTTAACAACACCATACCCAGTCAACCACCTAACAACCCAACAGCAACCACCTGAGATACACTTCCAACCACTTGGAAACACTACATCAATCACCTGGGTGCCAACCAAATAGACACAAATTGAACCACCTGGGATACCACTGCAGCCGCTTAGCAACACCATAGCCACCGGGGATACCATATCAACCACTTACTACAGCTATATCCCCACATCTATATCATACCCAACCACTTAGCAACACTACAGCAACACCACAGACAGCCAACCACCTAGCAACACAACTGCAACCACCTGGGATTCCACTGCAGCCACTTAGCAACAGTATAGCCACCCAGGATACCATATAAACCACTTAGGAATACTACAGCAATATCATACCCAGCCAACCACCTAACAACACAACAGTGATCACATGGAATAACTTTACCATATCAACCACTTGAAAATATTACAGCACCCAGTTAAACACCTAACAACACAACAGCAACCACCTGAGATGCCACTGCAGCCACTTAGCAACACCATAGTCACCCTGGGATGCCATATCAACCACTTACATATAATACCGCAATACCATACCCAACCAACCACCTAAAAAACAACAGCAACCACCTGAGATACAATTACAACCACTTGGAAAGACTACAGCCACAAAACAGCCTGTCAACCACCTAGCAACACAACAGCAACCACATGGCATACCAAATCAACCACTTAGAAACAATTTAGATTTAGGAAATGTAAGTGTCTAGACTTTTTGTCAGTTTGGGTATTTAAAAAAGGTGGCCACAGACATTTGTACTCAGGTTAAGTGTAAGGTGTCTATGAGTCTGAAGAAGCAGCAGTAAGCAAGTTAGGTTACATTTTAAGTTAAATAGACTGTATAAGGACTATAATAACTGGAATAATCAATTTAATATCAGCTAAGAGTGTAAACCCGGCAGTAAACACAGCAGTCTGGATACAGACACTCAGCAGGAATGAATGACAGGGTGCAGGCGGACTCACACAGCCCTCTGGACCCGGTAGTGGTGAACATTCCGCCGGCCACGCGCTCAGGAAACACCGCGGAGTGGAAGAACAGCAGAGACTAGGCCGCGGCGCCGCTTCTCTCCGCCATGCAGTTAATAAAACTCTCAGCCGGGGAAAGGGAAAGTCTCTGTGGGAAGAAGAAGAGAGGGGAAAGGGTGTCGGGGACGGCGGCTGGCAGGGGACAAACTTTGTGTGTCTGTGTCTTACTCCGCGTTTTCGAAGTAGGAAACGCTAACCATCTAAGGGTGGATTTCCCAACAGGTTCTTATATGGAACTAAGATTATTTTTATATAGTCGAGTTCTCTCTCTCTCTCTCTCTCTCTCTCTCTCTCTCTCTCTCTCTCTCTCTCTCTCTCTCTCTCTCTCTCTCTCTCTCTCTTCTTTTTTCTCTTTATGTCTTTTTTCTCTCTTTCTTTCTTTCTCTCCTTTTCTTTTTCTCTCTGTCTTTCTTTCTTTTTTTCTTTTTCTTTCTTAATTTAATTCTCTCTCTTTTTTTCTCTTTCTTTTTTCTCCCCCTTTTTTCTCTCTCTCTTTAATAAACGTAATAAACGATAAACGTACATAGACACAGGCTGGGAAAATAATATTCAAAAGTGGAAAAAAGATTTAAAACAGTTTCAAAAATATTTCAAGAGAACAAGAAAGATGTGTGTTCTGCAAGAAAACACATTGCTTTTATGGAATTTTTACTCACTTGATTTCTTTTACAGATTTTATGTTTTTAAAGTATAAACCTTATTTTTATACTGGGGAAGAAAATGTAAAATATATTTAAATAAATTACAAGCAAGAGACTTTAAGCAACGAATCACTACAGCTCCAGTGTTTTACACGGAAAAAAACGCGACAGGATAGACCAATGAAACACGACGTGGGAGGAGTTAGAGCAGATCTAGCCACACCCCACTGGTGAAGAGAAGTTAAGGTTGCATCTCACCTGTTCAGACGGCAGGTGGCAGCGCGAGCAAACTTAAAGAAAACCTATTATGGAAACACGTGTTTTTACATACACAGATAGGCAGACGGATGGATGGATGGATGGATGGATGAATGGATAGATAGAGACACCTTTACTTCATTGTAGGGGTGGCCAGTATTATACCGTATACAATATATCGTGACACAGAAATATTGTGATGTAAAAAATCCATATCGTGATAATAGAGATGTTCTGTCTTAAAAGTAGTCTATTATTTACTGTGAAGCTTTAGGTGTATTTATTGTATTATTGTATTGTATTGTTTTAGTTTGCAGTTTATATGCATGCACTAAATATTCGGCAATATTATTTGCTGCATTATATTATTTTATGCTATATTATTTATTTTGCCACATTATGATTATGCTGTTATACTCTTATACTATATTCCTGAAATTAATTAATAATTTTTCTGTTTTCCTATATCGCCAAGTATATCGTTATCGCAAAAATACCCTGAAATATCGTGATATTATTTTAGAGCTATATCGCCCACCCCTACTTCATATGGTCCTCATATGATGCATGTCAAAACATCCAAAAGTCCTTGGGCAAGACTCCTAACACTACATTGATCAACCTCCGTGACAAAAATAACCTTAAAATTTGCTCTCGATATGAGCAGTTCTGATATCACGAATCAACTCATTTACTAACCTCAGCATATTCCACCATTCAGCTCTTCCTACTTATACAATACAGGCTGCCAATCAGAAAGGAATTGGATTTCTATAAAACAAAAAAACAAACAAAAATAGGCATCTTATTGTTAAGGTGATCAACAGCAGAAAGTTGTTCAGTTTGAAACAGAACTACTTAACCTTTTTTAGCATCGTATCAGTAGCCACAATAAAAAAAATGGATGGAATTAAATGTAAACGACGAGCAAACATCAGACCAGTCACTGTTTCTCTCACTTACAGTCAGGTTTAGCGAATCTCCTCTGTGAAACTAGCTGTAGTGTTAGTAGAAGGTCAGAAAAGTCGCTAATTTGGTATCGTTGGTCTCAACAATAGCCTTAAAAAAATGGTAAGAAACAGCAACCCAGCACAAAGCTGTCTATTTTGCTGCCAAAACGCACTTTAAAAATGTACTTTCTCATAAGCCACAGTGTGCTTCTTTATTTAGGCCTTGTTCCTGAGCTGCAAATTGCTGTCCCAGTCCTGCTCCACAGACAGACTCCGAAAGTCTTTTGTCCCTCAGGCCTCCTCTCAGCACAGCAAACTAAAGACTCTGTGACACTTTTTTTTCCAGCAATTCTGGCCACACCATGGACACACCCTCAGCTATGGACACACTCTCAGTCTTGCTGATGCCTATAACACTATTTTAATAGTTCTACCCTATTTTGCACTAGTAGTTCATTCACTAGATCATTCATCTACTGTTTACGTATCATTTGCACTGCTAAATTTAAATTATTATATAACTGTATTTGCACTTTCTGTATGGCTGACATCAGTTATCCTCACTTTATGCACATCAACTGGTGTTCACTGTCTATTGTGTTCAACTGCACTACCTCCATTCTACATCACACACACACACTAAAGACTGTACTTTTATACTTTTCATTTTATTTTTTATTTTGTTGTATTTATATGTATCATTATATTTTATCTTTGCCTGTCAAGGGAAAGGTGGGATGTCTGAAATTGCTAATCACCCACTGTGGCTTGATCACCTCAGACTATTATATTTTTCACACTATAAGGAGCACGTTAAAAACTTTAATTTCCCCAAAAATCATCAGTGCGCCTTTTAATCCGATGCACTTTATGTATGAATTCTACCAGTCAGGTATTAAGGGGTAGTAAAGCAACTCCGCCAAATTTCAATGTTATTCAGGGGTTTCAGTTTAGCACAGAGGCTGGAGTAGCATTAGCATTAGCCGCTAATCATTATTTCCCTGTTCAGAGTGGAGTATTATCGGCCTGTAGCCTGCTGCTAACCCCAGCTAGCACTGCTATTGAAATAGCACTGAAATTTGGAAATCTAAGCTTAATGTAAATAAACAAAATGCTTTACTCACCTCGTTTGACTTTAAAAGAAAGGAAATATTTTATTACAGTTTTGTTTACTAAGTTTTAGTTTTAATTACCTTAGTTAGCTACTCCCACACCACCACCCAGCGGCGAGACCTGCTGAACTGAAAGTTCCTAATAGTGTCTCTTAAAATGTGCCTTATAATCCGGTGTGCCTTATGTATGAAAATAGACCATTGATCATTGTTAGTGCACCTTATAATACGGTGCATCTTTTTAGTGCAAAAAAAAAATTCTGACAGATTGCCTGCATCAGAGAATCCCGTCTGTCAAGGGAGAGGTGGGATGTCTGAAATTGCTAATCAGCCACTGTGGCTTGTTTAAATTGACCCAGTACTTCATTGTTTGTGTTTACTCGCATTTGGCTAGTAGCATTTGCTAAAATCCCACCCCAGTTAATATCCTTTATTTCAAGCTTATTTTATAGCTCCTATTGACTCCCACAAGCCACAGTGTGTTTCTTCATTTAGGCTTCGTTTCCTCACTGCAAAACAAAGCTGTGTGTACAGGATGCTCCGTGTTTAAGTTTTAAGCATAAAGAAGCCCACGCTGTGCCTTTTCTGAGCTCTCATGCCGGCGTCTAATTTTAATCTTCCTCAACAAGAGCTTTTCTCTGCTGGAGAATTAATGAGAACAAGATGTCTTTCATCGGAGTCGATTTTGTGAAAGGCTCAGCGAGCAGCTGCCTCTCCACGGGGAAAAAAAAGGCAGGCAGAGAAAAGCGAAGAGTCAACAGCAAGCTGCTACAGTGAGTAAAAAATACCTCTGTTTGTTCCCCACCACTGGCTCTGAGATGAATGGGCCTGTTTGTGTTATGGCCATCTGTTGGGGATGTGATAGGTGTCGCGCGGCGGCCGTGCTGAGCGGCTCTCAGGGTTTTCATAAGCTAATCATGTAATTGGACACAATAGTCAGTGACTAATGGAGACGACGGGCTGGAGCTGCTGAACACCGTCCAAAAGCGGCTTTATTTATTCTTACTGTTGTTGATCAACCGGGGTGGAGCGGTGGGGTGATACAGCTGGGGTTGGGGTGGGTGTTAAAGTGTGTGGGATGGTGGTGTAAAAGTGGAAAGTGTGCTGTTACTGTATTTTTCTTTAGGCATTACTTGATGAAATAAGCTGCATATAGGTTAAATAATGCATTTATTAAGTATTTACATTTACATGTTATTTGGCATACAATACCAGTCAAAAGGTTGGACCTTAAATTTATCAGATTTTAAAGAAATAATGAAATAAACCAACACCAGCAGATGACATGTCTCTCCAAACCATCACTGATCATCAGTAAATTTTACATTTCATTTGTAAATCAAGTGATCAGAGTCTGGAGGAAGAGTGGAGAGACACACAATCCAAGCTGCTCGAGGTCTAGTGTGAAGTTTCCACCAATCAGTGATGGCTTGGAGAGACATGTCATCTGCTGGTGTTGATCCACTGTGTTTTATTATCAAGTCTAAAGTCAGTGCAGTTTTGTTTTCCCCCAAAATCTTACAGCACTTCATGCTTCTTCCCTCTGCTACTGACAACTTTTATGTAGATGCGGATTTCATTTTCCAGCAGGACCAATTTGTCTTTTTGGGGGGTTTTCATTGGTTGTAAGCCATAATCATCAACAATAAAATAAAGGTACACTTTAAATAGATAACTCTGTGTGTAATACACCTATATAATATATAAGATTCACATTTTGAACTGAATAAAAGTAACTTTTATCTCAATGATATTCTATTTTTTTAGATGCACTACTATATGTGATTCATACTGTATGCAGACGAATACAAGTCAAAGTAAATGGATTATTTAAAATATTAGCATTATTCATACTTTCCCAACTTTTTATGACTTGAGGTTTCCTTTAGCTTTTTATTACCCTGTTGTGTGTGTATACATGTGTGTATATGTGTGTGTGTGTGTGTGTGTGTATGTGTGCGTGCTGGTACCAGCCACTTCCAATTAATCATAGATGCTGCATACCTTCTCTATTACATCTCCTGCCATGGTCTTCGTTACAAACACTCCACCGCCTGTTTACCACTGTTTACATCACACACACAAACACACACACACACACACACACACGCTTGCGCTCTTACACTACACACCAACCCCTAAAATTCTCACACTTAAAATTCTGGACTTATCTGGAGTTATATAGAGAGTATATAACTATATATAGAGAAGTACTGCCAAGAGAATAGGACTCTCTGAAGAGAATAAAGCTACATTAACCCATTGGAACCATGACTAATGTCAGGTGTGGACCAGTAGCAGTGGAACTGTGTTCTTTGGAAATATATGGGGCAGTGCTTCTTGGATGAGTTGGCCTTGGTTGGATGGTTAGACCTGTTTTTATTAGTTGTTGTTGTCCTGAAAATGTCGCTTCAACTTCACTAACTCTTGTATTGTCACTAAATGCAGTCAAATTCTCACAGAAATATTCCAGAATTTCCTAGAAAGTCTTCTTCCGTGGACAGTAGAGACAGTTACTCCAACAAAAACAGGATTAACACTTTGATTTTGGAGGAAGCAGTGAATGCAGAAGCAGCAAAAAGAAGCTGCCCAGTAATTTTTAGCTTATTTTCCCATTTTTATTTTCCCAAGTCAATTACCTCATGAATGCCATTGATTTTAGAAGAAACAATGAATAAGCAGGTGTCCAAATGCGTTTTTACATTTGTGTATATATATATATATATATATATATATATATATATATATATATATATATATATATATATATATACTAGTGCATCTCAAAATTTAGAATATCATTGAAAAGTTACTTTATTTCAGTAATTCAGTTCAAAATATGAAACTCACATATTATATAGATCTATTATCCACAGAGTGATCTATTTTAAGCAAAAACCCAAAAAATCAGTGTCTCATAAAATTAGAATATTATATAAGATTAATTGGTACTTTTGGCAGTGTGGGCAGTGTGCCAAATCCTGCTGAAAAATGAAATCTGCATCTCTATAAAAGTTGTCAGCAGAGGAAGGCATGAAGTGCTGTAAGATTTTGTGGGAAAACACTGTCAACACCCTTGACTTGGAAGAAGATTAGATCATAATTTATGACAATGTTTTGCAGAATAACACAAAATTATATACTTTTCTTGCTAGAGCATGTAATGTAACATCAATAGACGACCATCGTAAATTAGGTCTAGTCTTGTTAGAATAGTACAAAGAGTACAAAATGTACAAAAAACATCTCAGACACCACACACACACACACACACACTACACACACACACCACACTACACACACATTCCAGCCTTCTCCATCCCATATGCTGCCACTGCATCATCATATTCTTAATCATATCATCAGGCCGCTGAAAGCGAGCCGCTAACGACAGGCCTTCGGGATCGTATTATTACGCACTGGACGTGACTCATGTCTGTGTGAGTTAATGAGATGATCTGAAACTGAATACAGATGCTCCAACCAGAGGTACAGGGGCGCCATTAGTTTTTACGACAAGCCCCCCGAAGGACCAGGGGACCGTATGGAGCCTTTTTTGTTTTTTGTTGTTGTTTTTTGCACCACCCAAGTTTTGGATCAGGGTTGGGTTTGCAATGCATTGGATTTGATGGAGAAAACTGATCTGAGATCTGTGTAAAACCTGTGATGAAAAAAATGGTAAAAAAAAAAAACACATATGTTCGTACACAGGCCTGCCCTTTTTTTTTTTACCCCCATCCATATTGTTTCTATTAAACACAAAACATATCCAAACATCCGCCCAGCAACACAGCACCACACACCGGGCATGACTTCTTCTCCTTTTCCCTCCTTTTTCTTTCATTTCTTTTCATAATTCATGTGTTTTCTCTTTGTTTTTAGCATAACAGGCTATTAGCTTAGCTTAGTTTATCTTAGCTTAGCTTAGTACGCACGGGTAACACTTTATAATAACTTTTATTAATATATTTTAAACTAATGATACAACTAATGAAACAAAGCAGTAGCTCATCAGAATTTGAATATTAACAAATGCTCACACATGACACTTATTTATCAGCATGGATATTCATATTAAAAATGTTAGCAAAACATTAGCTCATCAGAATTCGAACATTAATAAATCACTAGTAAATACGAATTTTAAACCAGGCAAATGTTTATCAATTGCAGTTTATGTTGCCAATGCGTTCATTTTTAGTTTCTTAAAATGTGAAAATTAACACCCTGAACAGGAACTAATTCATGTGGAATCAGCACTCGCTTCTCTAGAGGCGTACAGGTCTTTATTAGAGACAGTAAAAGTGCACAAAAAACACACTAAAGTATAAACAGACAAATTTTTTTGCCACCCAACTTTTGGTTCTCTGCACAAGAAGGATAAATGTATGTGAGCCATGCTGTGCCAAAAGGAGCTTTCAGTCAATCTAAGATAAAAAATTATTGATTTACAGAAAGCTGCAAAGTATTACAAAGTGATTTTGACGACTTTTGAAGAAATTGACCAGTCAACAGTAAGGCAACAATCTGCAAATTGAGACAATCTGGGATGATGGCTACTCTGCCTAGAAGTTAAGGTCAATCAGTTGTTGATTCCAAGGAAATCAATTCATTTACTTTTTCCACTACCACTTTGAGAGCTGAGTGAGTGTATTCACCTGCTTAAGTGGATTAAAAAAGAGCTTACCGTATTTTGTGCACTATAAGGCGCACAACAATTCCTTTAATTTTCCCAAAAATCAACAGTGCACCTTATGTATGAATTTTACCAGTCAGGTATTAACCCCTTAATGCCTGAATTAATGTAGCTGTATATGAAAAAATGTTTCATGTGTGTTTTACCTTTAAGTAGATAGTAAATATTGTTATTAAGATTATTAATTTCACTTTTGCACAAAAATAAATAGAAATTTTGGTATGTTGCAAATTTGCAACAACAGGCAATATGGTCTATTTGGGGTAAATTTGGTATGTTGCAAATTTGCTACAGCAGACATAATGGTCCATACTAAGATAACAATAACAGAGTAATATAACAGTGAAAAATCAATGTTTTATTTATGCACCCAACAGCAGGCATTCAATAATAAATAACACCAATTACTGTCACCAACACAATATACACAAATATTACAGGAAACATTTCATTAATTTGAATTCTAGATTCATTTGAATTGTAAATTGTCAAAGGTTCCTAGGTCCGTGGCGAATATGCACTAACAGGCATTGGGGGAATGCAGGCGCTATCTTGGCAGGTTGATTGAATCAAACGGTTAGTCGCATATTTGCAACAACAGGCGTTAAGGGGTTAAGGAGCAGTAAAGTCACTCTGCTGAAGTATAGCATTATAAGACTGAGTTTTCAGTGAAGTTTCTCCAGCACTAAGGCTGGAGCAGTATAAGCATATACTAAGCATATAAACTAACCACAGCACTAGCTCTTTCGCCATTTAGAGGTGAGTATATCACCTCTAGACTGTATGTTTGCTGAGGTAAAACAAGTTATGTGGAACAAACCATTAGATGATAGAACCCTGTGTTACTGGAACACTCAGGGTTCCTCAGTCTAGTACTGTCGGGCAGCATTTACTAGCACTAACTGGGGCTGACTAAGTGCTTGCTAACCGGGGCTGGCACTCAACAAAATGTTGGAAAGTCCTTTTATTCACCCAAATAAATGTTTTTTTTAGGAGAGGAATCTGTGTAGATTAACATCCAGCACTCGTCTGACTTTTTAAAAAAATGTTATTTTTAAGAATTACAGTTTTGTTTACTTAGGCGCTTCCCCCAGCTTCCCCATCAGAAGAGAAACATGGCGACACCCTTACTCACTTAGATGTAGCATCCTTACTAGTGTCACTTAATTTGCCTTATAATCCAGTACATCTTTTATATGAAAATAGACTAAAAAAATAGACGTTCATTGATAGTGCGCCTTATAATCCGGTGAGCCTTATAGGTTTGTAGAAAGTTCACTAATTTTTAGGCTTTTTAGGCTTAATTTTAAGGCTTACCTTAACATTTCCATAAGGGTAGTTGTTATTATTTGTCTGGCTGGGAACGTTAAATGAGAAACGTTTTAATATCGTTGTGATGCAAACCATTTTGTATTATGTCACATTTTCAGAACCTTCCTGGAATGTTATTTTTGTAATGTTATTAAACGTTCTTATAACGCTCTCTGTTAGCTGCTTTTGCTGCTTTTATTGGAGTAACTGTCTCTACTGTATAAATAAGGCCTTCTACTAGATTTTGGAGCATTGCTGTGGAGAATTAACATTAACATTCAGTGACAACAGAAAGTATCGTTAGTGATGTATAGACCTTAGAAGTGAGGCACAGATTGGAATGGCACATTTTACTATTTAGATTCTGGTAGAAGTGCAACAGCAATGCTGAATAAAGTTCGTGCAGGCTGATCTGAATGGATGAAAATTGCAAAGTTTAGGCAAAATGCAAACGTGCACCTTCAGATCCCATTTTATCAATACAAAACATATCAGCTTAAGTCTAACTCTGTAATTGGAATGAACAGATTGATAACAGGTGTGGTTAAATGATTTAGATGAGAAATTCTGAGACTGAGATTCTGATGATGAACGGATGAAGAATAAAGGAGTAAAAGTTAAACTGGGGATGGATGAACGAGTGCTTTCAGTAATGGAGGAGAGGATGGGGGTCTCCCGCTGTTTGTTTCATCCATTAGTAGGAAATGAACAGATGGCTGCTGGACTTCTCCTGTTCCTCTCTTTCCTTTATGTCTCTCTCTCTTTTTTCTACCAGTCACACTGTTTCTCTCTATATATCTCTTTTCTTCTTTAATTGCTTTGTTTTATTAACTTAATTCTCTCTTTTCATTCTGCACCCTCCCTTCTGTCATGCTGTTTCGCTTTCTCTTTTTCAGTCACTTCCTTTTTTTCCTCTCACTCACTATTGTCTCTTCTTTTTCTTCTTTCTTTTCTTCCTCCTCTCTTTTTTCTTTCTCATATTTCTCTTATTCTTTTTTTTCTTCTTTTCCTCTCAATACCAATTCTTTCTCATCTATTTCTCTATTGCTTCTCTTGTCTGTCTTTTTTTCCCTTTTGTCTTGTCCTTCTATCTCCCTCTTTCTTTTCATTTGCTCCTCTTTTCTTTTTAATCTTTGTTCTATCTCTTTTTTGTTCATTCTGTTCTCTCTAATCCCTTCTGTCTCTCTCTATCATTCACTCATTTCCTCCTTCTTTCTTTTAGTTTTTTCTTATCCTTCATTTCTCATTGTCTTTTCTGTCTTGTTTATCGCTCACTCTCTACTGTCAAATTGCTTCTGTTTCAATGTTTTGTGGTTTTGTATTTTACCTTTCAGTTTACGCCATCTCTCTCTCTCTCTCTCTTTCTCTCTCTGTCTCTCTCTCTGTTTTTCTCTCTCTCTCTTTTGTTGTGTCCTTATTGTCCATTAATCTCTCTCCTCACAGTCTGGCCGGCACAAAGCTGACAGTGAAGGCCCAGGGGACGACAAGCGAAAACAAGCCAGTCCAGCTGTCAGGAGGCGGCCAGGAGACATCGGCACACACACACACACACACACACACACACACACACACACACACACACACTCATGCAGCAGTAAAAGTGGTGCAGCAGTAGTGTGGGGAAACAATAAATACTCATTAGGGAGCAGTAGAATGGAGAGCCGGCGCTCAGAAAGGCGGGATGTGACAGAGCTGCCGAGCGCTCTGACCGTCATGTCCACCAACATCTGCTTCTTGTCCTGCTGACTAGCGGCAGAAACCCATTCAAACGGCTCTCTTCCGCTGAGGCTGTGTGGGCTCGGGCTGAGGAGACGGCCGGCGGTGATGCCGAGGCTGTTTCTGAGTTTGGCAGAGTCCCTCAGGACAGCCTGGAACTGGAGTGTCAGTTTTTAAACACTGAAACAACAGGGATTATACTTCTACAACAGAGCCTGGCAGCATGCCAACAATGCCATAATGCTCATGTATCATTTGATTTATTATATTTGCTTTCCTAAGTTTGTAATTTGAAATAGTCAATTCTAAAACTTTACAATTATAATTAAAACCCAATACAACTAGCTGTATTAGTGTATAATTGAGCAAGGTTTTTCAACTAGTCTCAGCCTGGGACCCACAATTTCTCATGTTCATTAAGATAAGATAGGGATGGTTGGGCATGGAGGTATTTACAGGTTTCGTATGGTATCATGCAGCACATTTACCCACAGATGTTGCAACTGAGCCTGTAGATCCTGCTCTACACTCGTAGGTTGCTGAAGTTGAGGTTTCAGCTGGTCCCACAAATTCTTCATTGACACACAATCTGGCAATTACACAGCTCTGTGTTGATGTGAGCATTATCCTGCTGAAAATGCTAGTTAGATGCCTTACCATACGAGGCAACACATGCCCAGAAGTGCCCCTCGTATTACTACTAGGAGTGACCAACTGTTGCATTCAATGGCTCCCCAAATCCTCATGCCTCAAGCAGTTGGCAAAGGCAAATATGAGGCCTCCGCACAAGTTTAGGTTTTTCTTTAATGACAATACACCTTTAAATTTTAAATCAGACATAACTGCATGCTGAGTTTTGCAGCAATCTGGGTGTATTATTTTATAATGAGTTTATTAGAATGAATGTCAGCAAACATTTGGACATATAATTCATACTCTAGATACACTACATCAGATTATATCACAGTGGAGAAACAGACAGCAATCTCTTAATCTCTCATCAAGAGGTACACTACCCAAAAGTAGCTTCCGAGAACCTTTTAATACAGCAACAATACACTCTTGGGGCAAACGTACTAAATTTACTGGCATTTTCTGTGAGTAGAGATTAGTGTTGAAACAGTACAACACCCAAAAAGCATGTTTAGCTGTATAGAATCTCTCACCAGGAGGTACACTACCCAAAAGTAGCCTTAGATGCATTTTAGGACAGCAGGAGAGGCATTCTATGCCTTGTTATATCACACTGGAGAAACAAACAACAATCTCTTAATCTCTCACCAAGAGTTACGCTACCCAAAAGTAGCTTCTGAGAACCTTTTAATACAGCAACAATACACTCTTGGGTCAACCATACTCAACTTACTGGCATTTTCTATAGAGATAGTAGAGATTAGCATTGAAAGCAGTACAACACCCAAAAAGCATGTTTAGCTGTAAAGAATCTCTCACCAGGAGGTACTCCACCAAAAAGTAGCCTCTTAGAGGCATTTTAGGACAGCGGGAGAAGCATCTTATGCCCTGTTGTCTAATCAGATCACATCTGTAAACATTTACTTAAATGGCTGAGACATACCTGTTTTGCAGCAAATTTGGGTTGCATTATAATTATTTTTCCTTTTAATGAGCGTACAAAAAAAGATATGCACAATTTAGAAACATGGTCTGACAGACAGTGATCTCTGTTGATCTCTCACCAAGAGGTACACTTCCCAAAATTGTCTTCTGAGAACCTTTTAATAGGGCAGTGGGGGAACATAGAAGCACAAGACACACAATATCAGATTATTTCCCACTGAAGAAGCTAAGAAACTAAAAGACTTTGAGTCAGACAATCTTCTCCATCTTTCCTAAACATATACCAAAGACCTCCATTTGCTCCATTTGCTGTGGGTCTATTAAAAGGTCTCGTTTGGAATTCACACTGTGGGCCTGCGAGCGGCACCGAGGCCTGTTCTTTTCTTCTTCCTCTTTAGTGGTGAAGAGAAAGAGAGAGAGAGAAAGAGAGGGAGAGAGGCACAGTAAAGGTTGATCAAAGTAAACAATACACTCTTGGGTCAAGAGCACTCAATTTACCGGCATTTCCTGTGAGGAGAGTTTAGAGTCGAAAGCAGCAGCACCCCCCTCCAACCCCAGCCCGAGCCCTTCACTGACGAGACTCAATTTCACGGCACATTATCCCTGCACCATTCTCCTTTTACCTAAACACTCTGTCTCTCTCTTTCTCTCTTTCTTCTTTCTCTCTCTCTCTCTCTAGCTTTCTCTCTTCCTCTCTCTGTGCCCCTCATTAGGAGCGAGAAAGAGCGGTATGAATTAGTAATGGCAGGGAAAAGGTCTGAAAAGCCGTCCGCTCTTCTTTTGCCCTTTCATTATCCATCCTCAGGCCCTGCTACTCATCCCTCCTCGTTTAGATAACACGTCCTCCGACTCTCCCTCAGCCACCAGCCTGCCGTTCTGAACGTCGAGGCCTGCGACAGTGCTAATGCAAAATATCCTCTTTCCGATTAGATTAAATTAGACTTATCTTTCTGCCTCAGTGTGGCGGGATGTATCTCTAATTTCGTCGCGTGCCACAGTCAGGCGAGTGCGAGTTTGGTCGCATGACCCGCAGGCTTTCTAATGTCGCTATTGTGGGAGTTTACAGTAATTGGAGTAAAAGGTTCCTGTAGAAAGGGTTGAGTCTGGTGCCCCTAGAGTTAATTGCCCGCAGCTGCAGTTACAAAAAAAAGCAGCTTAAACGCTTAAACCAATGGCGAAGCAGGATGAGTGCCAGCCATTGAACAACATAAGGTGTGGTGTTGAGTCGCAGCGATTGACCAGGTTTTTCCTGACCACTGTTGATACTAGTGGGTACCATTCGGTGCGGATTTATTTGCTTGGGAATGCCCACACCTGTATAAGCTTTGAGGTGTTATCTTGTGAGTGAGGTTAAACACTGGCTAGAGTGCTCATGGCAAAGCCAGGCAAACTATCGAAGTTCGAGTGATAGTGGGTTACAGATGAATGGGACATACCATGTCTGAAGTTGTGCATGCACAACGTTCCTCAATCCACACTATCACATGTGTACCAGAAATATATCATAAGAAGAGTGCATTACCACCCCACTGGATATCATGATCATGACTGGTGACTTCTGGCTAGAACTGTCATTGTGAACTATGGCAGAAATCACTTACATCCACATTCAATGCAGGAGGTCTCACATGAATATCCCACAGGTCAGTGCAGCATTCTTTTGCATTAAACTATAGATTCTATTCCATGCCTTTGGCATGTCAGTTAATTTAATAAACTTAAATAAATGAATTGACTGACATCTGAAACCCAACTTAGAATCCAAAATCTGATCTAATCTTTGAAAATATAGCTCATAGAGTTTGGATGTTAGTCCAGTAGACACAATAAGATTAGAAACACTTACGCAAACTATTTTGGAACACAAGTTTGGACTATTGGTTTCCGTTTAATATACTGAAGGCACTTAACACTTAATCCCCTAGACAAAACAAGTCAATTCCCAGCTGTTGAACATCATCAGGTGGTGGGTGAGCATCAGTTGTTGATTATTGTACACAGTTTGGCAAGTATGTGCAACACTTGTGGCTCTATAGCTGGTAGTTTTTAGTGCTGATGCATTGAAAGATTGATCTAATGATTAACTGATGTTAGCTGTCAATTAGGAGGCTGTTGTGTAGTGCTACATAGCATTATGCGAAGTGGTTATGAAGTGTTACCTCAGGGGACAGCTTCGGATTGCCCACACCTGAATAAGTTGTGAGGTGTTGTCTATTCACAGTGGGTGATAGCAGAAATCACATTCACATTTAATGCAGAAAATTCCACACTAATAGTATTTGTAGAACATTCCAAATCCCAATCGTTATCTTGGACCCTAACCCACTTTTATTACTGATAGCGCTTTTCCACCAAAAGAACTCTGGTTCTTGAACCAGTTCCGTTCGGGCTTATAAAAATCATGGTGCTTTTCAGTGAACCAGCCCGCGTTTCCACTAGTTATATTGTGTGATATTGTGTGATGTTATATTTTGAAACTGTCAAACTATCACATCATACATCATTAACAGAGGAACAGAGGGCAATGCACAGCAGCGGTGAACAGAAATAGTCACAGTTTGCGCTGAAGAACCTGAAGAACGTATGTTCCGAATCCTACTTTCTTTGCTGGAAACTTGCCGAATGGTTCAAATTATGTTTGCCAACCAGAAATGTGCCGGTTCCACATAGGCGGAAAAGCACTCTGAGAGGGTGAAGGCCAGCATATGCCTTCTCTGAGATACACTATATGTCCAAATGTGTGTAGACACACAAATGCATGAACTCAGCCACTTGTTTGGCCTCTGTAGAGAAAAACTGCAATAGACCTATTTGGACCAGGTTTGAGCTAATGTGCTCTGAACTGTGGACTCCTGGAGCCCTGGAACTGTGTTCTTTGGAATGATGGCGCAGACAAGAGACAAGAGAACCTGAGAAGACACACATAGCACTTTTCTACCAAAAGAACCTTGGTTCCTGAACCAGTTCCGTTTGGGCTTATAAGAACTGTGGTGCTTTTCAGAGAACCAGGCTGTTTTTCCACCAGTTTAATGCAACCGTCAAAACGTCACATCATACGGTTCCTGCTGTAAACAAACGTTCCTGGTTCTGAAACCTACTTTTGTTGGTGGAAACACATTGAACAGTTTAAAATTAGGTTTACAGACCAGAGCAGTGCCGGTTCCACATCGGTAGAAAATCGCTAACAGTGATATTTTTGAGACACGTGCCCAGAGCAGTGTAAGGCCATTGCTTTGGCACCTGAAGAGCAGTTAGAATTAAGGGCCTTACTCAAGGGCCCATAACAGTGGTGGCCATTAAAATCTGGATATCGAACCCACCACCTTGTTGTCAATGGCCTAGGTGCTCAAACTGCTGAGCCGCCACTCAATTGTTGTGTTGGGAATGAAACCCCTTCAAACTACTACGACTAATGCATTGTAACTGAACAGCTAATGTCAGGTCTTTTGTCTGTCTGGTTCTCATGTCTGTGTTATTCTCAGGTCTGTGTTTCTTTCCCAGTGTTTTTCCACTCACCTGTGTCCATGTGTAGCTCCGCCCCTCGTTAGTCAGTCCCCAGGTGTTACCTGTTCTCTTTCCCGCCTTGTGTGTGTATTTAAGCGTCTCTGTCAGTAGTGTTTTTGTCGGTTCTTGTGCGTTTTCACGTCTGTCACGGCTGTGTTAATCCCATCTGTTAGTTGGTCTCCATGTGGCTGAGTTTCTGTTTGGTTTATGTTTTGTTTTCTGTTTTTTAATAAATATTACTTGCATTAGCGTCCGCTCTCCTCGTCCCGTCCTTCAACACAGCGTTACAGAAGAACCGACCAAAAAACCATGGACGCTGTAAGTAATCCGTTTTATGGATCCAGGCTGGCGATCCGACCCACTCCATTCTCTCGCGGCGCTCAGGAGGAGTATGGGACTGAAGACTCCTCCACTTCCCGGCGCCGGAGGAGAAAAGGGAGGCGGCGGCACTCGCAGCGTGCTCAGAGTTCCTGCCTGCCGGAAGAAGAATCCTTCCGGAGGGAGGATTTTCTTAGGGGGGCGCTAAGGATCGGTGCTGTGAGCCTCGGGTCGAGCCATGAGTGCCCGAGGCAGAGGACGCGCAGCCCGTGGGACTTCCTGGGATGTGCTCCCAGTAGCTCCGAGGAGGAGGAGGAGGAGCTCTACCCCGCACCAGCCCGTACTCCGTGGCCGTATTCCCTGGCGGCTGAGAAGCCACGCTCTTTGACTCCTGTGGCTCATCCGTGCTCCGAGAATTCCGCGGTCGAGACGCCGCGCTCCGAGAAGCTTGCGGCTTGCCGGCGGCAGCGCCGCTCTCTGAAGCTCTGGCTAAGCTAGCTAGCCTGCTAGCTCCACCGCGCTCTCAAGCCCCACCTGCTTCCAGCTCTCCAGCCCGGCCGGATTCCAGGTCTGCGACTCCTGCTCCAGAAGCAAGCTCCGGTCCGATTTCTACCGCCTCGCCCACTGCTGAATCTGCGGTTCCAGGCCGGATCTTGGCGGCAGCCGCACTCTCAGCTCCTGCTGAATCGGCGTCTTCGCCCTCTGTATCAGCGCTGCCCGCGGCTCCGGCCGTCTCTGACTCTGTGCCCGCTGCCACCCCAGTTCACGTGCCTGGGCTACCCGCCTCTGCTCCTGTGCCTACTCCCAGGTCACGAGCTCCTAGGATCGCCGCGCCTGCTCAAGCCTCCGTGTCTGCAGAAGCTGCTCCAGCCTCCGTGTCTGCAGAAGCTGCTCCAGCCTCCGTGTCTGCAGAAGCTGCTCCAGCCTCCGTGTCTGCAGAAGCTGCTCCAGCCTCCGTGTCTGCAGAAGCTGCTCAAGCCTCCGTGTCTGCAGAAGCTGCTCCAGCCTCTGTGTCTGCAGAAGCTGCTCCAGCCTCCGTGTCTGCAGAAGCTGCTCAAGCCTCCGTGTCTGCTCCAGCTGTTCAAGCCTCCGCGCCAGCGCCTGCTCAAGCTGCACCCGCCGCGCCTGCTCAAGCACCAGCAGCTCCAGCTGCCCCTGTTCCCACTCCAAGAACAATGTTTGGCCCTAGGCCCCGTGTCCCTAGGTCAGCTAGACCTCCTGACTTTGCCCCCAGTAATGTGCCCAGGCTAACCCCACAGACTTTTGCTGGTCCTGGGCACCCTCTTGTGTTTTTTGTGCCCCTGTCTCTCCCTGTCATGGTTCCCGTGTCTGTCCATTTTCCAGTTCCTGTCCCCAGTGTTTTTTCTGTTCCTGTCCCTGTTACTGTGTTCGTGTCAGTCCCTGTTAATGTCCTCGTCCCTGTTCCCATGTCCAGTCCCGTCCAGTCTCCTGTCCCGTTTCATGTCCAGTCTCCGTCTCCTGTTCAGTCTCTGTCCATCGTCCAGTTCCCGTTCATGTCCACTGTCCAATCCCCTGTCCAGTCTCTGTTCGTGTCCAGTCCCCAGTCCAATGTCCAGTCCACAGCTCCATCCTCAGATCAGTCCACTGTCCAGTCTCCTTTGTTGTCTAGTGTCCAGTCTGTGTTTCGGTTTCCTGTCCCGTTCTTTGGCCAATCTCCTCTCGTCTGTGCTCGGTCTTAGTCTTGTTTGGTATCCTGTTGTGTTTTCCACCCCCTCTTGCCCGGCTCCTGGGGATCTGTTTTTACGCGCCCCGGGAGTTGAGCGTTAAAGGGGGGGTTCTGTCAGGTCTTTTGTCTGTCTGGTTCTCATGTCTGTGTTTCTTTCCCAGTGTTTTTCCACTCACCTGTGTCCATGTGTAGCTCCGCCCCTCGTTAGTCAGTCCCCAGGTGTTACCTGTTCTCTTTCCCGCCTTGTGTGTGTATTTAAGCGTCTCTGTCAGTAGTGTTTTTGTCGGTTCTTGTGCGTTTTCACGTCTGTCACGGCTGTGTTAATCCCGTCTGTTAGTTGGTCTCCATGTGTCTGAGTTTCTGTTTGGTTTATGTTTTGTTTTCTGTTTTTCAATAAATATTACTTGCATTAGCGTCCGCTCTCCTCGTCCCATCCTTCAACACAGCGTTACAGCTAAAAATGCTTTGTGGAGAACACTAATGGCCAATTCTATAATGGATCATTCTGGCTCATAACAGGCTCACTCTTTGCTGTCCATTTAAAGACAGTAGGGCTTGACAACTTCCTTTTTTGAGTATGAAACAAGTGTAACAAGACAGAAAGTGTCTATACATAATGTAAACCCAATGTATTTCTCTTTACCATGTACTTATATAAATATTTAAACAGCACAGTGGTCTGACCATAACAACTCCTGACATTTATAAAGGTTAACAGGCTGTTTTATTCTGGACAGGGATTAAAATTAGATTTGAGTTTTTTAGGACCTGACGTATCCAAGAGTCGTGCCTCATTGCCGGATCCAGGAATAGATTTCTATTCTAAAAAAATGTCCCTCCCTCGGTTTTCCCTGGACTCGTACACTTGGGAAAATCCGTTCTGCCAGACCAGTGATATAATGCTGTTATTTCACATTCAGAAATAGAAGTTTGTTTAGCCACATATCTTAAATTTGCTCAGTGGAAGGGAGTAAGGCAGTCACTCAGTGGGAGGCTGTTTTCTGTTGGAGTGGAATTCGGCCACAGTAGAGTAACAAAAGCAAAAGTGATTCACTGTCCATTCATGTAAGACAACACGGACACTTATGGTGGTTCTGATAGACAAATAAGCAAAAGAATCTGTATTAGCATAAATGGAAAAATGGATTGCCCTTTTGACCCCTTTTTGGTTCCTTGCAAACTTCCTTCTAAGGTATTTTGCGGAGATCTCAGTTGAAGATGCTTTGTGGAAAGATGTAGGCAGCTAGGGACTGCCCACACCTGTATAAGCTGTAAGGTGATATCTTATTATGTGATATTTTGCCATGGAGTCATGGAAGGATAATATAGCTCTCGAAAAAAAATAAGTTTCTTTGATTTGACCAAATTGAAATCCTTAGAAATATAATCAAGAGGAAGATGGATGATCACAAGCCATCAAACCAAACTGAACTGCTTGAATTTTTTCACCAGGAGTGAGTAGCATAAAGTTATCCAAAAGCAGTGTGTAAGACTGGTGGAGGAGAACATGCCGAGATGCACGAAAACTATAATTAAAAACCAGGGTTATTCCACCAAATATTGATTTCTGAACTCAATTCAGTTTATAGAATAAATAGCAAAATCAGAAGAAGTTATTCAGAAACTGAAGTGATCTCTTAATTTTTTTCTAGAGATGTATATTTGTAATTATCTTTTTTTGGTGGGTGTCCATTTTTTATTTCTGAAAGGTGGCAACCCTACTCTTATTGGTGTATCACAGTATAGTCACCCAGAGCAGGAATTGAACTGTACCACACCAACCAATGATTGGGGAGAAAAAAAATACTGGAAAAGCGAAGGTCTAATTAACATTTAAAAAACATGATTTAAAACCTCTTGTGTAGCTCGAAATGTTTGACTCAAAAATGCACAAAAAAACTTAATGTTTAGGCTTGTTATGGCTACTGCACCTGCGCAGGTCTCCACAGCGAGGGGATCTTCCACACTTCCCCGAACTCTGACTCTCCTCTACTATCCACACAAGTGGCAAACTGATTATAAGCATTATAAGAAATCTGTTAAACTTGAGATGTTCCTTTGAACTTTGAATGTCTTTACTGTTAAACTACGCACAATGTAGAAAATAATACAAATAAAAAGTAAAACCACTGAAAGACAATTTCCCCACCCCCAAAAAAAGAGAGAAAACAAATGAAAATACTCAAATAATCAGGTTTTAAAACCTACCTCCTTTGAACCAGGTGAAAAAATACTTTATTGTATATCAGGTGGACACGACAAAAGTAATGACATGCCAGCATGCTCTCCTAGTAGGGTATGAGGGTGGGTTATGGACTTGATCAGAAACCATATTAATAATAATAATAATAATAATAACAATAATAATAACTTAGATACAAGATATTTCATTAACGAGGTTCTGTATTTGTACTGATTTTCCTAAGACATCTACGACATACAATGCACAATATTATCTCTACACTTCTTTTTTTTTCTGTATGTACACTTTCCATGTCTGTGAGTTTTTTTTTCTTTTGAGACATCTGCTATAACCCCACATAGAACACAGAATGACATAAACCCAGAATATGGACATAAAAATATGGACAACCTCCCTTTTGTTGGAAATATAATGTGGAAATATTAAGTATTCAACAAAACACAACAAAATAAAACACATTTTTGTTTTAAATGTCACCTTTTTTTTGTAAATGAAAGAAGTCAACTCAAAACCCATCAGATCATCAGATCCCACACATTGAAATAATAATGCACTCATCATCATCATCATCATCATCATCATCATCAAAAAAAAAAAATAGTTACACAAGTGTCTAATTGCAATACACGATTGGGAAGAAACATGAAGGTCAACAGGAACAATAAATAATTATATATTCATACTGATGTTGGGGCTATATCCATTGATCTTATTTATTGAGCTACACATAGAGAAGTAGTGTATAACACATTTGTAGCATCCCAAGGTGTTTTTCCACCAGCATGGTGCCAGTGCTGGAGCCAAGTTCCTAAACGGTTCTGTTTTTTCTGCTTTTCCACCACAAAATTTACATTTCTCGGCCAGAAAAGTCTGTTTCATTCTAGCCCCACAATCTTGATGTTCTGGAACCAGTAAACCTGTAAAAAAACGGTTTCTGGTTTGTTGAACACCCCCACATTCACGTACATAGTGAGTGACTCCTTAAAGCAGTGAAAACATGGGCTGATTCTTAGCACAGTGCTTCTTAGTGCCTTCATATATGGATTCGTTGGTTTTCTCCACTAAGAAAAAGTAGAATGAATCCCCCTTTTGTCCTGGTGGAGAAGACACCATTAGGAACCTCTACAACCATCTACATGTTGAGACATCTGGCAAGTCGCCATGTTACACATGCATTTCCCAATATTTCTGTATATGTAGCTCGATTAATATGACCGAGGTTCCTATCATACACCCTGCGCAAGGTGCTTCACGATGCTCTTTGCTATCTTACACCCCGTCAACAGCCTATTTTCACGCCGTGTGCCGGCGCTGTTTAAATAGCATCAGAGTCTAGGAATAAATCTACACTGATGGACTGGCGTGGTGGTCTGGAATTGAGGTGTGTTCAGGTAACATTTTGGCGTGTTGCTTCAGGTGCGCCACTCACTGATTAAAACCCTGACATCAGTCAAACGTCAGAGTCCATTCCTGACTTTTAACTCAACAATAAACAGAATAAAGAATAAAATAACATTACTGTTCTCTTAAATCCTTAAATGAGCTGCTGGCGTACCTTCACAGCAGGTCTATATCCTCTGCTGAGATACACTGCAAAAGCGGCGTGCTGTTAAGATACGAACGTGCCAAAGTCAGAGCTCACCCGCTTCTTAAAGGGAATGACTGCTGGGAATGACACTTTGATTGGTTTATTTCGCGTTACGGCCAAAATGATCTACAACCATGGTTAATTAAGAGAATTAGTACAAGGCGTACTAATTTTTTGCGTCATCATGATAGACACACCAAAGACACACCGACACGCCCCAAAAATCAAGCATCATATCGGTCTAAATTCATTTGTGAATTTATTGCTCCTGGTAACTTGTTTTAAAAAAAACCTTTCCTTTTTAAACACCATTGCAATTCACACTTTTGTAACTCTAGTTTTTTTTTTTTTTGGATTATGATGAGTGTGCAACGCTTTATAGATACTTCAACACAAAAAAAAAGAAAAACGTAGCAGAGTATCAGAAGGGAGTGATATAAAGAGTCTATATCAGTCTTCAGTGTAGTGTAGTGTAGTGTAGTATAGTGTAGTGTGGCTGGTTTCGATACCCTAGAAAACGCTTCTTGCCTCCTTTTTGTCTATTTTTTGTGTCTTTTTCTTTTCGTGTGTCTTTTTTAGTCTCTTCAGCTTCTCGCAGGTGGAGGAACGAGGTACAGGAGAGTCGAGGCAGACTGGTTGAGGGCATTGATTTCCAATGCTTGTGAACGTCTCTTTGCAGTAAGTCCTTGAAACGTCTGCAGTCCTCCAGTCCTCCGATATCGAATCGAGTGGTGTTGTCGTCGTTACTCTCTGCTCCGGACGCTCAGCTCTCTCTCCCCCCCCGGATGGATGGACGGATTGATTGGCGTGTTGAAGCTCCGCCCCATTTTCCTTTCAGTACATCACTGCGGACTTGAGGAAAAGGCGTCCGTCTGTGAAACGAGAGTGGGATACTAATGAAGCTGGGGGTGGAGGAGGAGGAGGAGGTGGAAGAGGTGGAGGAGGTGGAAGAGGTGGAGGAAGGGTGGGTGGGGTTGTGTATGGGTGGTGGTGGAGGGGAAGAGAGGGGGGTGGAAAGAAAAACACTGTTTTTGAAAATTTGCCAAACTTGACTGATGTCGCCCGCGATGTTTAATGAATGGCGCCGGTCCATAAGGTTGTGTTCTAACATGGGCCGATCTCAGAGACAGATGAAAGGTTTGTTAAGAGAGAAGATGGTGCATTAGAATAAATGTCAAGCGAAACAAAGCGCGCCCACGCGCTCTCTCCACCGCCACAAAAAAGAGAAAGAAAATCCTTTGAAAGATTAATTACTACATGTAAATTATGTAAATTATGCCCATGCAAATATTTCATGAGGACAATTAAGAGAGCCATTAATTACTGCCCCCTGTTCTCTCTCCCTCCCTCCTTCTCCCTCTCTCTCTTTTCTCTTCTCTTCTTTTTTTTTTTTGCTTCACTGACATTCAATTTAATTTCCCTCTCAATGCTTTAGATGTTTAATCTTCCAACAAAAGGCTCCCTGACACACTTACTTACTGGTCACATGTGCCGCTACTACCACCATCACCACCACCACCACAATCACCATCCAACATCACTAGCATCACTATCACTACTACCACTACCTCTTCTATCCCCATCAGGAGTTGTGAACCACTTCTGACACAAATCTTTACATTTAACTGTACTTTAAAACCCAATACTGTGTTTATAAGAATTGATACAGTATTAATAAACTTGTAATACCATATTTTTCGCACTATAAGGCGCAATTAAAATACTTTCATTTTTCCAACAATTGTCAGTGCTCCTTATAATCCGGTGTGTTTTACGTATGAATTTTGCTCTGCTCAAGTACAGCGTTATAAAGGAGATTCAGTTTATCGGCCTGTAATCTACTGCTAACCCTGGCTAGCACTGCTAGAGAAGCATTAGCATTACCCGCTAACCATGCTAGCCATTTCAGCGCTAAGAGGCGAGTATATTTGACTGTAGTCTGCATGTTTGCCGTGTTTAAAACAAGCTACGTTGGATAAACCGCTAGCTGATATCGCCCTGGCTTACTGGAACATTCGGGGTTCCTCAGTGTAGCACTGTCAGGTGGCAGTTAGGCAGCATTAGCGGTTAGCCACTAATGCTAATGTTCCAGCCTTCATTGAAATCTGGAAATCTTACTGTAGCTTACTGTAAATAATGGAAGCGCTTTACTCACCCAAATAAACAGTTTTCAAGAGAGAAATCTGTGTAGAATCAATCAGAACTGGGTTGTCTGAAATTACAGTTTCGTTTACTTAGCTTAGCTTAGCTTTACAGGTCTCATTCCCTAGTGGTGACACCTGCTGAATTAAATGGGAAACATGGCGATGGCCCTGTTCCTAACAAGTGCAGCTTAAAATGTGCCTTATAATCCGATGCGCCTTATGTATGAAAATAGAGAAGAAAATTGACATTCGTTGACAGTGCCCCTTATATACAGTGCGCCTTATAGTGCGAAAAATACGGTACTTAATGTTTAATCAAACAAACACTACAAATGCCAGATTGTAGAAGAAGTGTTAGGATGAGTGCAGGACGGTTACCTGGTATCGTTCTCTCAGCGTCTGTCCTGTCGTTGCTTAGGTCAGTCTCCATTTCCTGAGAAGGAGCCTCTGAAACACATTGAGTTTAGGTCGTTAATTTCTTCGTTTTATGCTGTAATTAGAGATGCAGTTAAGAAAATTTATATTCTGGGTTCTAAAGTTCTAACGTCCTGCAGTATATCATCAGTTTAATGAGATAAATAAGTAAATTAGAGCAATATCTTAATGATCTTTTACATATATTGTATATCAGGGTCGGCAATAGGCAGCCCGTTTAGTTTTCACTCGTTCTCGTTTTCTCCTTATATCTCCTTATAAGGGCGTTTTCTCCCGGTCGTGTCCCAATTCTCCAGCCGGGGCAGCAGAAGTGTATTGGACCGTGACCCAGAAGACACGGGTTCGATCCCACGTTAGGATCAGCATGATATTTATATATATTTTTTCCTTTTTTCTTGAGTTTACCTGCTTTGAGATCAACTGTTCTGCAATTGGGTTCAACAACCCTCTGGGCTGGAGAGCTACTAGTCCGTAGTCCGTAGCTACTAGTCATTTTACAAATCAGAATTTATTTTTTGTGGCCACCACATAATGGCTTGGAAAATATCTGGCCCATGGCCAAACTTGATTGCTGACCCCTGTTGTATATCATCATTTAAAAAATGTGTATCTCTAAAACTAAAACTTTACAGAATGAGAAAAAAAACATCTTGACTTTTGATGTAAAGTTGATATAAAAGGGTTTAATTCCAAGACTTTTTGGAGCATTTCTATTGGTCCGTTCATCATGAAATTCTGAGGGAATGTAAAGAACAACTGCCAGATTCACATTATGTCAAAAATGATGACACAAGGTGTTGCAAAAACATCTTAATTTTCTTATAATGGCCATAAAAAGGAAAAAAAGTCATTTTTTTACTGTTAACAATGAACACACACACACACACACACACACACACACACTCGCACACTCAGAGTGGTAGGCAGCCAGGTGAGTGTCTGGGGAGCAGGTTAGTTGGCGTGCTGAAGGGCACCTCAGCCGTGAATGATATTTAAGTTAGAATTAATATGGTTAATAAAGCCTCATTCAGAACGTGCTGCTCCTCTATAGCAAGAGCATGTCTTACAAACCTGACTAAGCCTGCTCTGATTGGACGGTTTTCTACTGTTTTCTTCTCTTAAAATGATATTAAAATTAACTTTACACAGCACCACTGGGGTATATTGAGAGTGCGCGGGAGGGATCAGGTCCAGCTAACTGATTTTTTATTACCTGAGATCTTTCTAAATTCTAGTTTTGGTGTGGTTGATGAAAAATCACAGAGGGTCTGAGATTCTAAACATTGGTCAGATGATTGAGAACCAATTTAAAGCCATCAAACATTTTCATTGGTCCAGACATCATGGTATTTTGTGATTTTCATACCTGTAGTTAGTTTCTCTGGTCCGGATCAGTTGATGAGTGTTTATTTAGAGCAAATGTCTTCAAAAATCTGTAAAATGAGGATTTTTTTGCCTTTTTTGACACAAAAACTGATTTGTTGATTGTTTCAATATGTAAAAAATGTTGGAAAAAATGCATTGCATGTAAAAAAATATCTAATGGATGTAATTGAAGCCCACTGGTGTTTCTGTGATACTCATGTTTGTTGCTTAATTTAGTTATTGACCGCTGTGGTGTTGATAATTGGTTCCTATGTGTTGTCATGTTTTATACTAATATGCCTCATTTCCTTACATCCTGCCATCCATTCCTATGGGAAAAAAACACTTTCATAGCAATGCACTGAAAATTGGTCTGGAAACTTTTAACTTTTAACTTGTCTATAGGCTACATTTCTTAAGCTATACAATTTCTATAAGCTATAACACCTAATTTGGCACAATCATGGAAATAATATCACAGTTTTATTAAAAGAAAACAGAAAAAGAAAATGAATGGTTCCAATTATATTTTTCTTAAGACAGCTGATAAGTAAAATGGCCAAAAAGTGTAAGTGTTGGTTGCTAAGGTGTGGCTATGTGGTTGCTAATGTGTTTCTAGGTAGTTGCTAATATTTGTCAAGCGGTTGCTTTTACAGTTGATGAGTGTTTATTTAGAGCAATTTCTCCGTCTGTTTGGTTTGGTTTTACATAGGCATAAACCTTATCGCACCAAAATGTGCACCAATAAACCATGCAAACACATTGTCTCCTCTGATTGGTCAGAGCTTTCTGGCATATATAGTGAGAAGATACTGTGTTCCAGAATCTGTGTACATCTGTGCAGTGTGAAGCTGCTTTAAAACAGAACGCTAAACGTAGTAAACAGTCGTGAGTCGTGTGGCTGCAAGCAGTGAGCGCTGCACATACTGCATGAGTAAACAGCATGGAGCAGCAGAGACATTGTTTGTTCATATCTGTGACAATTAGTGTTTTATTTTTACTAATATATCAGATTAAACTGCGCCTTATTAGCAGTTTAGCTCAAATAAAAGAGGTATATTTGATAGCTGGGTCAGATCGATACTGAATCACGTTCTCACCACAAGTGTGAAAACGCCTTTAAGCCCTATCCGGACAAAATTAGTTTCTTAGGGGGACGTCTGTGAAAAATATTTCTCACTTCTGCTGAGTGATAAAACTCCTGCATCTGGACTGCAATTGAAAAAACAGGAGGACCAGTGAGTTTTTAGGTTTTCTCGATCACATGACATCGCAGCGTTCAGTAGCTCCTCCATTTCCACTCGCTGTTGTGTTTACGGGAATTTCCGTGGAAATGGGTGCCCAAAGCGTAATTACAGTGCGCGGCAGTGGACAAATAGCTATTATATTAAACGTGAGGTGACTAAACTCAGAGATGTATATGTGGACGAGACTAAAATTACCAGAGTTCAGTGAAAAACAGTAGATAATTCTGCCTGTAAATCTTTTAGAGGACATCTGAGAAAAACACATACATGGTCGTTCTGGACGGTAGTAAAATCATAAAGGACCCCTCATAAAGGAGAAAATTACCCCAGAACCCCCTGAGAAACTAATCCCATCCGGATAGGGCTATAGACACAAAAAAGTGAAAAATAAAACTGTAAAAAAAAAAAACTGTCACATTGACATAAAAAAAATCTGCTTTGCTTGCATTAATTTATTTAAAGTACATGTAATTTTTTTATATATTTACTGTTGTTTACTAATTTATAAAGATCTCAAATATCAAATATCTCATTCATTCTCTCATGGATTTTCATCACAATCTTTATTATTATAATATTTTTTGTCTAAAATATTCATAGTATCAGTGTATGTTGGTATGTTCTCCCACCGGTTGGAGTTCGGGCGTGCTCGCTGGTGGACGTCTGCTGCAGCGTCTGCTCGGCCTGGTCACGCCTCTTGGACTCGTACTCCAGAGCTTCCTGCAGCTTCCTCTTCGTCTTCTTCTCCTTCTTCAGACGCTTATGGATCAGAGCTGAGGAGCACAAAACAATAATGTCTTTAAAAATCTGTAAAATTAGAGATTTTTTGCCTTTTTTGATTTTTGATTTGTTGATTGTTTCAATATGTAAAAAATGTTGGAAAAAATGCATTGCATCTAAAAAAAAATCGAATGGATGTAATTGAAGCCCACTGGTGTTTCTGTGATACTCATGTTTGTTGCTTAATTTAGTTATTGACCGCTGTGGTGTTGATAATTGGTTCCTATGTGTTGTCATGTTTTATACTAATATGCCTCATTTCCTTACATCCTGCCATCCATTCCTATGGGAAAAAACACTTTCATAGCAATGCACTGAAAATTGGTCTGGAAACTTCTAACATTTAACCTACATTTCTTAAGCTATACATTTTCTATAAGCTATAACACCTAATTTGGCACAATCATAGAAATAATATCACAGTTTTATTAAAAGAAAACAGAAAAAGAAAATGGATGATTGCAATTATATTTTTCTTAAGACAACTGATAAGTAAAATGGCCAAAAAGTGTAAGTGTTGGTTGCTAAGGTGTGGCTATGTGGTTGCTAATGTGTTTCTAGGTAGTTCCTAATCTTTGTTAAGTGGTTGCTAGGCTATTTCTATATTTTAGTTGTTAGTTGCTATAGTGATACTAAGTGGCTGCTGGGTATTTGTATGGATAATTTGTATGAAAACTTTTAGACGGATTTGTCAAAAAAATTGGATAAAGCTATGCTAATGTTCCAAGGATTTATAGGATGAAAAATTAAGCAACTTTACCGTTAATCTGTTATTTCCAATTCATTGTTGTTCTTTTACATGTTTTGAATTGTACTTTTCTTTGTTTTAGTCATGTTTCATGCTTTATTCTTATTTTAGTTTTTATTTCCATTTTTTTTCTGTTATTCTTTTACATGTTTTTTTTTTTTTATTTGACTTCTCTTTGTATTTTCTAATTTGTAAAGCACTTTGAATGACCCACCGTTGTGTATGAAAGGTGCTATATAAATAAATCTGCCTTGCCTTGCCTTAAATAATCTGAGAGCATTGTATTTAATAACACACCTTCAGTGATGGTATAGTTACTTTGGAAAAGTAATCCGATTACTGATTACTGATTACTTCTTTAAAAAGTAACTTAGTTACTTTATGGATTACTTGATTTTAAAAGTAACTAAGTTACTTTACAAGTTACTTTATTAGTTACTTTCAGCAGCTGCAGACACACCACCTCCCGCCGCCTTAACATAAACATTATAACCAGTTTTATATATTACTGCTTTTATTGGAAAATGCATTTTTAACAGCAACAATGTATCTCTTGACACTTAAAGTTGAACTATTTACTTAAAAAAAACTCTTGAATGAATTTAACATAAATACTTGTTTTTATAAAAAATATAAAATAAAGAAAGTCTTTAGACACTGTAAAACTGAACATTGAAGCTGTTGTTCTCAGCAGGGCAGCGAGGAGTGGATTTATAAAACTAAACCGTGTATATACAGGTGCTGGTCAACGAATTAGAATAATTTGAAATAGTGCAATCATGAAATTCTTTGAATGCATTTTTTGTGCAGAAAGCAAATCAGGTGTTCACCGCACCTGTCCTACTCGTTAGACTAATCACAGAACTCGTTACCTGGAAAAAAATTTGCTCAGCTGAGCTTTCCAAAAGGCCCATTTAGGCCATTTAACTGTGACATTATTCTAATTCTCCATTATTCTAATTCAATAAAACAACAGTGTCACAGTTAAATGGCCTAAATGGACCTTTTGGAAAGCTCAGCTGAGCAAATTTTTTTCCAGGTAACGAGTTCTGTGATTAGTCTAACGAGTAGGACAGGTGCGGTGAACACCTGATTTGCTTTCTGCACAAAAAATGCATTCAAAGAATTTCATGATTGCACTATTTCAAATTATTCTAATTCGTTGACCAGCACCTGTATGGTCTAGGCTGACATCATGTGTGTCTTTTATTTTTATTACTATTTTTATTATTATTGCTTTTATTTTTGTTAAGTTAGTTTTAGCTAATTTTAACCCATTTTTGTTGTATTAGTCTTCCTTTCTTTTGATTTTAATTTTTGTCAATTAAACCATACTTAATTATAATCATTATATATATTTTTAAAATTAATTAATTTATTTTTTATTATTATTATTATTATTTTTTTATTATTTATATATTTTTATATATTTTATTTACTGATATTTTACAATAATTAAATTTACCTTTTATTTTTTTCTCTGTTATGTCAATCCCTGTTTTTGTAAATGCTCGGCTACATTGAAAATGAGGGCTGCCCTCAATGTACATCCGAGTTAAAATAAAGGTTGATTGATTGATTGATGTGTACTTTTGTTATTTTGGCCTGGTTTTATTTTGTAATCACATGTTAAGAGTGAAACAGTGGAGTGGGGGAGTAAACCAGTGGTTGTACCTCATTAACAGAAGCTTCTCAATCCTCTTGTCAGAAAGTCTATTTCTTCTAGGCACTTTGTTGTACAGCGAACCCTGATATTGGAACCTTTAGCTGATACCAACTCAAAATAGTGGCTGTATTTCCAGCTACAAAACGCGCTTCTCTCGCCTGCCTAAAGTAAAGTGTTACTGACATCACTGCACACCTCCATACAAATGCATAATTAAACTGGCCAAAAAATGCACGACTCCAGTAAATAATGCTGGACCTATTAGACTGTGTGTGTGTGTGTGTGTGTGTGTGTGTGTATCTAATCTGGGTAGAGGCTGAATCCTCTGCTGAATGTCTTAATTTCCTGCGTTTGTAATAACAGAGCGGGTTTAGGAAGTTGGAGTCAGCGAAAAGTGCAATTCTATGCATTAGCTCTAATACTCCCTCAGGCACTGGAGCGGATCCTCACTGGCTGTATAAACTGATCCCGAATCAGCCGGCCCATTTACACCCAGTTCATTCACCATTAGAGACGAGGCAGCTTTACGCAGCGTCTCTCTCTGTAATGAAGAAGTCAACTGATGTGATGTATTATATACAAGATTCATTATCTTGATCATAGGAGCTGCATATTAACTCAGCCTCACAGTTTACACACGTAATAGATCATTATTACTAATAACAGCGTACTGTATGTACTTCTAATTACAGCGTCTAATTACTCGTGAATCTGAGTCTCAGTGTGTGTGTTTTACTAGGTGTCTTTTTTTAATGTATGTATATAGTGTATTTGCCCGTATGTTCGTAAGTGTGTGTGTGTGTGTGTGTGTGTGTGTGGCCTGCTGAGGGAAATCGCTGAACGTGCAGTCCTGTGCGGGAAGATGTTCGAACAAGCGATGAAGAGCTTCGTAATTAAACAACATTAATTAATGCTGCATGTACCGCTGTCATAGCGCTGTAATTCAGATACTTTACGACTATGAGCAAATTTATACGCCGCTTATTTTATTTTAAACCACAAAACCACGGCTGAACTGATACATCTTTAAACAATCGTATCAGCTGATAGTTTTAAAACACTTTTAACCAAACATTTTTTTTTAATCTATCTATCTATCTATCTATCTATCTATCTATCTATCTATCTATCTATCTATCTATCTATCTATCTATCTATCTATCTATGCTATTTATTGGTTTATGTTTGAGTAAAATGAACATTGTTGTTTTATTCTATAAACTACAGACAAGATTTCTCCCAAATTCCAAGTAAAAATATTGTAATTTAGAGCATTTATTTGCAGAAAATGAGAAATTGCTGAAATAATAAAAAAAGATGCAGAGATTTCAGACCTCAAATAATGCAAAGAGAACAAGTTCATATTCATTTTTTTCAGGTTTTAGGAGTTCAGAAATAATCAATATTTGGTGGAATAACCCTGGTTTTTAATCACAGTTTTCATGCATCTTGGCATCATGTTCTCCTCCACCAGTCTTACACACTGCTTTTGGATAACTTTATGCCACTCACTCCTGGTGCAAAAATTCAAGCAGTTCAGTTTGGTTTGATGGCTTGTGATCATCCATCTTCCTCTTGATTATATTCCAGAGGTTTTGTGAATATAATTTGGTAAAATGAAAGAAACTCATCATTTTTAAGTGATCTCTTTTTGATTGCAGTGACCTTACACTGACTAGCCAAAAGTCATGGGACAGCAGTGTGTAAATGTATACCACCTACAGTGATCAGTGGTCCCAGCTTCTATTAAACATGACAAAATCCATGGGAATTGATACTTGCTCTTGTCCCACGACTTTTGGCAATTGATTTATAAAATTAGACTCAGATTTCTAAAAATGTAATATTTTATGTACAAATAATAACACTTAGATGCCTATACCACTTATAATTAGCCTCGTAATAAATTCCAAAATTGTGTGGATCCTGAATTCTTATCACATTAACTGCAATAAAAAAAAAAGTTAAAAAAAAGGAAGGATTTCATCTTCTCCTGTAAAGTTATCAAAAAAAAAAAGATTTAAATATAATGTATAATTGTGTTTTTTGGACTAATTTTGTGGTACGTTTTTATTATTGAAATGAATAAGATTCATTTATTCATTTAAAATGAATAAGATTAATTGGGTACCACTTTAAAATAAGACTACCTTTATAAAGGGTTTATAAATGGTTTACAATTAGTTTATTAATAGTTACTAATTAGGTTGTGAATGCCTTAAAAATCATTAATAAGCAGTTATAACGCATACGTAGAAAGGGCAACAATATAGCTCGCTGTGGGTTCACTATTTGGCAAACAACAGGTCATTGTTGCCCTTTCTACGTATGTGTTATAACTGATTATTAATGATTTTTAAGGCATTTACAACCTAATTAGTAACCATTAATAATTAATTGTAAACCATTTATTTACCCTTTATAAAGGTAGTCTTATTTTAAAGTGGTACCGATAAATTATATTTATGGTTATTCTGCATTACTGTCCACTTTTACAGCTCTTTACAAATAGTTCTACAAATAAAAAAAAACCTTTTTGGGCCCATAAAATTAGGTTTTTAATGGAACTAAATGCGGTTCTATAGGTTAAAGTAGTATTTTGAGACTCTAATACACAAACAGAACTTGACCTCTGATCATCATCATCATCATCATCATCAGCGTGATGGTCTAAGCGTTTGTAAGCAGGGTCTGAGCTCAGTTTCCCGTAACCACATCCTGAATCTGAGCTCTGTGGATGCGGCGTTTAAACTGATCTGATATCAGGTATCAGAGAAGATGATCACCTCGATTCTTCTGCTCCACACACAGCTGTCTCTCCAGCGTCTCCCGCAGCTCCCGCTCCCGATACAGCTCCATCTTCAGCTCCGTCTTCTCCAGCTGCACCTGCTTCTCCTGCGCCCGGGCGTTATCTATCGCCACCTTCAGCAGACCCTGATCACACATTCAGCACAGAGAGAGGGGTTTAACCAGGATTTAGATTTAGAGTTTTTAAAATTAGTTTTAGTAAATTCTGTTTGTTAATATGTACATTTGCAAAAAAAATTAATCAAATTAAACTGTTAAGAAATTCTAAAATTAAAATGAGTCTAAAGTTTGTAAAAGTAATAAACTCTGTAATAAAATGTTACATTTCTTAAGATAATCCTGACAAAAAATACGTTTTTAGGAAATTCTATACAAACTATACAAGAATTTTTAAGACATTTAGGACTAAAATGCTTTGCTTTTATTATTATTGTTAAAATTTTGACAAAAAAATGCCTGAAACATGTTTGCTGTTTTTAAATCAAATTCTTGACTAAAATAATTCAGTTTGTATGGATTTTAAAACTTTAATGATTGAAAATAAAAGAATAAAATCTTTACACAGATTTGATAAAATTTTAGACTGAAAAGTTTACATTTTTTGGAAATTACACAATAAAAGTTTATATTCTATACAATTCTAGACTGAAAACTACATTTTTTGGAAATCACAAAATAAATTTTAAAATTGGACAAAATTCTAGACTGAAAAATTTTTATTTTTTGGAAATTACACAATAAAAGTTTTGCATTTGATAAAATTATACTGAAAACTGTACATTTTTCGACATTTCAGAATAATATTTTACATTTGATAAAATTCTAGACTCAAAACTGTACAGTTTTTGGAGATTACAGAATGCAGGTTTTTACATTTGGTAAAATACTAGACTGAAACTAAAGAATAAAGATCTATACAGAAAAGTGTAGTTTTTGGGAAATTACAAAATAAAATGTTTACAGTTTATAAAACTCTAGACTGAAAACTGAATTCTAATTCTTAACTTAAATATTTTCCTTTTACAAAATTCTTGACTGAGAATTTGACATTTGACGTAAAAGTCTAGACTGTTTACATTTTTATTGAATTTTGGACTGAAATGTAATTTTTTAAAATGAGAAATTATACACTAAAACAGCTACATTGTAAGAGTTGTAAGTTTTAGACTGAATTTTTAAAAAATCTGGTCTTAAAAGTTCTGATGTTTTGTGTTCTGGACTCAAATGTTCACATTGTAAGAACTAAACTATTGAACTAAAATGTTGATATATTTGGTAAAGGTTTTTCTCATTATCTGTTCAGATATGTACACTGTTATACATTTTAAATGAGCTCATTTAAAAAAATCAATTTTCTAAAACTACTAAGGTGAATCTGATACTGTAATTAAGATCAGTAATCTTCTGTTAGCGGGTGTGACGCAGTGGTTTCTGGGTATTATCACTGCAGTTCGAGCAGTTTATTTATTCTAAGAATAGAGATTTCTGGGATGTTTGTTAGATCATGTTTTCAGATGATTTAGAGCAAAACACTGAAAGCTGTTTGTGGCTGTATCGCTGCTGTTGTGAGGACACACTGCAGGAGTGTGTTTCTGAGAACGGCGGAGTGTGTGTGTGTGTGTGTGTAAGTGTGTGAGTGTGTGTGAGTGTGTGTGTGTGTTTCTGGGAAGCACTGGCTGGTACCTGTATGTTGGTGAGGAGTGTTTCTATGGAGGACAGGCCTTCAGGAAAGAGCAGGGGGGCGGGGAATCCGGGCGGGAGCGTGGGTCCGGGGTGGGAGAGGCGCTCGTAGCTCTCTCGAGACGTGGGGGTGCACAGCAGACTCTCCTCTATAACACACACACGTTTATAACACGTTAACTCAGAGAACAATCTACCATTTACACAGACACTGTCTAATAGCTCACAGCTGCAACTACATTCACATGTTTATGGAGAAATTCTTGGCAAAATGTAACCATTCTGGACCTACAGGTTTAAAGTTTATGTTTGTAGGGAATTCTGGAGAGAAATTATTAAGATTTTAGGAAATTTGGGACTGAAATTTTTAAGGTTTTAGGATTTTTTAAAGAAAAAATATTAAGGTTTTAGGACATTTGGGAAATTTTAAACTGAAGTTTATAAGGTTTTAGGACATTTTGGACTGAAATTATTATAGTTTTAGGAAATTCTGGACATTTTGGACTGAAATTATTAAGGTTTTAGGAAATTTTGGACTGAAATTATAGTTTTAGGAAATTTTGGACATTTTGGACTGAAATTATTAAAGTTTTAGGAAATTTTGGACATTTTGGACTGAAATTCTTAAAGTTTTAGGAAATTCTGGACATTTTGGACTGAAATTATTAAGGTTTTAGGAAATTTTGGACTGAAATTATTATAGTTTTAGGAAATTTTGGACATTTTGGACTGAAATTATTAAAGTTTTAGGAAATTTTGGACATTTTGGACTGAAATTCTTAAAGTTTTAGGAAATTCTGGACATTTTGGACTGAAATTATTAAAGTTTTAGGAAATTTTGGACATTTTGGACTGAAATTATTAAGGTTTTAGGAAATTTTGGACATTTTGGACTGAAAATATTAAGGTTTTAGGAAATTTTGGATTGAAAATATTAAGGTTTTAGGAAATTCTGGAGTGAAATTTTTAAGGATTTAGAACAATTTGGACTGAAATGATTTAGGAGAACGCTCAGGAACCGACTCGTTCCATCAACAGAACCTGTTCAGATCAAATCACGCTCATCACTCAACCAGGGGTTTATTTAGATGTTCTAGAAACAGACAGATGTACGTAATTACAGGAAACACAACTCCAGCACCATGTTAAAAACATGCGTATCATTTCACACCCCAATAATACTGTTTCAACTGCAAACATATAACATTTACACAGATACTGTACAATAGCTCACAGCTACAACTGCATTCATATGTTGGTGGACAATTCTGGGAAGAATTTAACATTTTTTGGAAATTCTGAACCAACGGGTTTAAAGTTTATGTTTTTTTAGAGAATTCTTTACTGGAATTATTAAAGTTTTAGAAAATGTGGACTAAAATTTGAAATTATTAAGATTTTAGGAACCTTTTGACTGATATTATTAAGGTTTTAGAAATTTTGGACTAAAATGATTAAGGTTTTAGATTTTTTTTACTGATATTATTAAAGTTTAAAAAAAAATTAAGACTAAAATTATTAAAGTTTTAGAAAATGAAAAAAAAAAATGTGACTGAAATTATTAAGGTTTAGGAAACGTTGGACTGAAATTATTTGGGATTTAGAACAATTTCAGACATAAATTATTAAGGTTTTAGGAAACTTTGGATAGAAATGATTAAAGTTTTAGAGAGAGCCTTCGTGAGTTTTCATTCTTTGTTTTATATTCAAATGATCAAATAATGAATTTAGTTTATTGAATGAAATCCTACTGTGTTGTAACATCTCTTAAATTTAACACAGTAAGATGCATCATAACACAGTGTGATTGTGATAAACCAAGCCACTGAGTCTCTGATTCCAGAGGAGCTGCAAAGGTCTGAAACCACAATCCCACCAGAGAGCGAGTCCAAGCGGAGCGACGAGTCAGAACCCGACCCAAATCCCCCGAGAACTGAACTGCAGAACTGACCAGTGAGTTCAGGAGAATACAAACTTCAGCCGTGACTGACGAGACACACCTCTGATTCCCTTACATATCCTCTATTCTCCTCCAAAGCAACGTAATGCAAAGAAACATAATGCAAAACAACGTAATTCAAAGCAATGTTATTCAAAGTAATGTAATGCAACGCAATGTAGCGCAAAACAATGTAACGTAAAGCAAAGCAACGTAATTCAAAGCAACGTAATGCAAAGTAATGTAACATAAAGCAATGTAACGCAAAACAACGTAACGCAAAAAAACGTAACGCAAAACAATGAAATTCAAAGCAACCTAATGCAAAGTAATGTAACTCAAAGTAATGTAGTGCAAAACAACGTAGCGCAAAATACGTAACACAAAGCAGCGTAACGCAAACCAGCGTAACACAAACCAGCGTAACTCAATGTGATGTTACTTAAATTAATGTAACACAAAGGAACATAACTCAAAGCAACATAATGCAAAGTAATGTAACACAAAGCAACGTAACTTAAAGCAACGTAACTCAATGCAGCGTGGGGCAATGCAATGTAATGCAAGCAGCTTAATGCAAGGCAACATAAGGCAAATCAGTGCAAAACAATGTAACATAAAGCAATGTTACATAAAACAGTGTAATAATTAATTATGTTGCAATGTAATACAGGACAAGCTCTTGCAATGAAATGTACCACAATGCAGCATAGAACAGTGCAATGTAACATTAATGTAATGTAATGTACTGAGATACAACATGATGCAATGTAAAAAAAGACAATGCTCTACAATGTAATGTATAGTAAAATACAGTAAATTAAAATGGGTTACAGTTATGGATTGTTTTGATCTCTGTACAGCATTTTTGTTGTGTATTAAATAACAGTGTATGTACTGTAGTACTGTAGATGTCCTGTAGATTCCTGACTTCTCTCAGAAGCAGCAGCAGGATTTTAAATGCAGAGCTGATGGTTTTAGAGCAGTTCTTTGGGGCAGAGAGCAGTCAGGTCTAATAACAGTGCAAGGTCGTTACAGAACATCAAAGCTACTTTGTGTTTCTAATGCGCCCCGTGTCGCTCCGCCTGAGTAAATGTCAGCCTGATCATTTGCTGAGAGTCAGCAGGTTCTCTCCCCTCTGGCCTCAGAACAGTAAATCTCCAGAGCGTCGATGCGGCATGAGCGCTACATGTTGATCCCAGATCAGTCCTGGTGGCCTCCGAACAGTAAATCTGCTTTTATTACGACGGGAACCGGAGAATCTCTGTCAGAAGGCCGGGGACCCGTATACTTCTGCTGGATCTGCTGTTTTTAAAGTCGCTAAGAAAAAAAATCGGCAGTGCCATTTAGAGATTGAGATGTTTTGGGTTCATTAGATTAAATCTATGCGTCTACGTATGTAAGTTATTTCCATGTGAATAAAACCAATACACAACATCCACCAATCCATTTATCCACCCACTCACCAATCCATCCACCCACTAACCAGTCCATCCATCCACTTACTCACCAATCCATCCATTCATCCAACCAATTACTCACCAATACATCTATCCACTCACTCACCAATCCATCCATCCATTCACCCACTCACCAATCCATCCACCCATCCATCCATCCATCCACCCACTCACCAATACATTCCATCCACCCACTCACCAATCCATCCATCCATCCACTCACCAATCCATCCATCCATCCACCCACTAACCAGTCCATCCATCCACTCACTCACCAATCCATCCATCCATTCACCCACTCACCAATCCATCCACCCATCCATCCATCCAACCATGCACCCACTCACCAATCCATCCATCCATCCACCCACCAATTCATTCATCCATCCATCCACTCACTCACCAATCCATTCATCCATCCACTCACTCACCAATCCATCCATCCACTCACCAATCCATCCATCCATCCATCCACTCACTCACCAATCCATCCATCCATCCATCCACCTACTCACCAATCCATTCATCCATCCACTCACTCACCAATCCATCCATCCACTCACCAACCCATTTATCCATCAACCCACTCACCAATCAACCCATTTATCCATCCATTCACCCACCCACCCACCAATCCATCCATCCATCCACTCACAAATACATTCCATCTACCCACTCACCAATACATCCATCCATCTATCCACTCACCAATACATTCCATCCACCCACTCACCAATCCATCCATCCATCCATACATCTACTCACGAATCCATCCATCCACCCACTCATCAATCCATCCATCCATCCATCCATCCATCCATCCATCCATCCACCCACACACCAATCCATCTATCCATCAATTCACCCACTCACCAATCCATCCATCCATTCATGCACCCACCAGTCCATCCATCCACCCACTCACCAATCCATTCGTCCACCATTCACCAATCCATTCATCTTTCCATCTATCTGTCAGTTTGCCCTTCCATTCATCCACCCATATCAGCACTCTTGGACTACATCTATCTGTCTATTTGCTTTTTTGTCTGTCCGTCTGTGTGTCTGTCTGTCCAACCATCCATCCATCCACCCTATTCAACCATTCATCCATCCATATACCCCCCCCCCACTCACCAATCCATCCATTTGTCTGTTTGCCCTCCACACATTCATCCATATCTGTTTGTCTATTTATGTCTTAGCTTTAACTCCTGGACTACATCTATCTGTCTGTCTGTCTGTCTGTTCGTCCATCCACCCACCAATCTAAATCTGTTCCCCCTTACATTCATCCACCAATTCAACAGTTTATCTTGTGTCTTTAAAGCTATCTATCTGTCTGTCTAATAATTAAGAAAATTAATACTGTAGAAATGCAGGAATTCCAGCTAAGCGGTTAAGCGGATTCACACAAAATAACAGACAAATAATACTACTTTGCTACTGTTAAATACTGTAAATAACTTATTGCATCTTAAAACAACTTAAATCAGCTTAAAATGACTAAATAATAATAATGACTATTTTATCATCTAGACGTGTGCTGTTTTCAGAGCATTGAGAATCGTGATACTACACTTTATATCGATATTAAAGTCAAATCTGATGGTATTTACTGGTTTTGTGACGACTCTACTTCAGACACATTCAGACACACAGTACAGTGTACGGTTTTAACAAAGTCCCGCATGCAGCCACCTGCTCTTTCAACTTTTACAAACATTTCCCTCCCTCACACTGATCCTGAATCAGCCCCAGAGCTTCAGTTCTGATTCCAGAAGCCGGCGGCACGCTGATCCCAGACCTGCCCTTACAGAAACAGACAGGCAGACATGCGATACAGTGCCACAATGAAAGCGAGTTGTTTTTGATCAGCCTGAAGCCTTGATCTGGTCTGCAGGCACATCAAAGACCCGGCTAATGTATGGGGCTGTAAGGTACGGAGCAGACCGGCGAGGAACAGCACACACACTTATTACTGCGCCCACTTCTCTCTGATCTTTAACAAATGTAACTTTAATGGCGTCTGTTAAATCCTGATTTTATGGCAAGTCAGTGTCAGATATGGGCTTAAATAATAGTAACAGCCCTTAGAACTGCAGAGTTATTACTGCTGTTGTGCTACACTGTTTCAATTTAACTGAGTAATGACGTAATTTATTAATTAATAACAGTTTTTACAATTACTTGCTCTTTCGTTGATAGTTTTTAACTTTTCTGTTTGTTTTAACCCTTGTGTGGTGTTCATATTTTTGTTACTCGTTTACTTTGTTACTTGTATTTAATTCAGCAAAATTAAGCAATTTTACATTAAAATGCTTTACACATGCTTGCTTCACCTAAATTTCAAGCAATATAAACAGCTTACATGGTTAATATTTACCCTTTACCTTTCTTATGTTACATTTCTTTTAAAAAGTGCTACTCTTTTTTTATTAGTTTTTTAATAAAATGTAAAAGAAAATGAATTAAACTCAAGATATGAGTAGAAAATTTGTTTAGTTTCAAACTTACAAATGAAGCAATGTTTATTAGCCCTTGGCCAAACATACTGTATGTAATATAAATGTGTGTGTGTGGGGGGGTGTACAGTGTGTGTTTATCGAAAATGTGTTTTGATATATGTTTTTCACAAAAAATGAGCCAATGCCAATGAGTTAGAAATAAAAAATTTTTAGTATCATTTGATGAAAAATGAAAACGGGTCCCACAGACCCAAACACCACACGGGTTAATGTGAAGAAATGTCAAATACACAATAAATCCAAAAGGCAAAAAAAAAGAGTAGTCTGAATACAAAAATAAGTTCAGCAACAGTAAACAATCGATAGGAAATGTAAGGCAAAAGACTACTCAAACAATACAAAAAGAAGTCGGTAACAAGGAAAAACAATCAAAAGAAACGCTTAGTAAAAGAGCAAGCAAGCTAGATACAATACCCGGCAAGGAAGCAAAGAAAACAGGGGGGTATTTATACAAGTCAGTCCAGGTGTGGGTAATCAGAAGCTCGGCGAGCATGAACACCGTAGCATCACATGATTCGGGAGTCCAGGAAGTCCGCTGAGTGAGCATGCTGGGAAATGGAGTCCTTGTTATGAAGTTAAGTGTCCTGAACAGGCTGACTGACAGTGTCAGTACAGAAAGAACAAAAACTTGTATCTCCAAAAACCTCTTAAATAATTTGAGGTCAGCCTAAATTGAAAGTTAGTTTAATAGAATTTTTTTTCTTTTTATCAATTTCTTTGCTGCATAATTCTACTTTAGACTTTTTAAAGCCTCTTTAGGGTTATTTAAATGAAACAAATTTGTTTTTTTTTTCTTGCTTTTCAATTGAAACCGACTAAAATTAATTATAATAAGTTGATTCAACTCAAAAAAAGGAGAAATTATTCTTTATGGAATTAAACCCTACACCCATTTTATAGTTGTTTAAATGCTGACATCACAATGTTAGATGAGTATCTATGAGGTATCTGTAATGGATCATTCAGATAAAGTGTTACCGATTATCCTTTTTTTTTTACGTTTATTTGGGCATTTCCAGTGGTGCTTTGGGTTGTCTTAGCCATGCTTTTTTTCCCAGGAGTGGCCTGCCTTCTAAAATGACTCCACATGGGCATGGACAACTCATCCAGGAGGTCACAAAAAAACAGAGAACCCAAAACAAATCATGATTTTATTGATTAAGGAAAAAAAGCAATTCTAACAAACCTGCCACTATGTGAAAAAGTAATTTCCAATGGTGCTTTAAGTTGTCTTGGCCTCGTTTTTTTTTTTTTTTAACCCGTAACGACAAACCTATCACAGCACTACAGCAGCAGCAGCGTGGCCTGCAGCTCCAGCGTTTTCATATGTATTCAAAGCTGCTGGCTGCTTTTACAGCCCAAAGACTGCGCAGTACATGCATCAACAGGGCTGTAAAAACTTCCACCGGCGTACCTTTCAAACGGCTTCAGAGCGGCACAACGGCGCAGTGAGACCAGATGGGCTCGCTCTTCATTTTCTGAGGCTGTGCTAGAGGCTCCTGGAGTTTACACACACTTATACACACACACACACACATACACATATATATGTATATGTGTATGTGTGTGTGTATAAGTGTGTGTGTGCATGAAGATCTCCAGCAGTAATAACCGGCTCTGTGCAGGCTAATAAAGAGTGCTGTGGTGGGGAAGGTGACTTTCTCTTCAAAACACAGCTGCTTTATTACCATAACCCGCTACGGCCATATGGCCCAGCCCCTCAAACAAAGCGCGAGTGGAATTAACAGGGTTTTACCGTATGTTTCGGACACAGGACACATAGCGAGGAGGTGCGCTTACCTGTTACGGTAATCGTAAAATGGGAAGAGACATATGTGACTAATGCGTGCGCCGCTGTATTGCCATATGGCCAAATTATGGGAAGTCAACTTGGCGGAAATTGAGCGTGCTGGGTCCCACTTCCCGTAAGTAACGCACATGAGCTCAGAGGCGTGGAGCGATTACTATAATATGGAGAGGTTGTGCTATATTATACATTTACAGAACTGTGCAGAAGTTTTAGGCAGCTGTGGAAATTGGGTAAATCTTTAAATCTCAAAAGTGAGTATGTCTTTGACTGTAAAACACTGCTTACTACAGTAAAGAGAAAAATTCAAATTCATTGACATCTTTCAGTCTGGAAAAGGTTAGAAAGTCATTCCTAAGGCTTTGGAACTCCAGAAAACCACAGTGAGAACTATTATTCACAAATAGAGAAAACATGGAACAGTGGTTAACCTTCCCAAAAGTCGCCAGCCTGCTGAAATCACTCCAAATGAGCATGGACAACTCAACCAGAAGGTCAGAAAACAACCTAGAACCCAGAACAAATCATGACTCTAAATGGGCATGGACAATTCATCCAGGAGGTCACAAAAGAACCCAGAACAAATCATGACTCTAAATGGGCATGGACAACTCATCCAGGAATCGCAAAAAATAACCCAGAACAACATCTAATGCACATGAGCTTAGAGGCGTAGAGGGATTACTGTCTTTGTGGTATATTATAAATGTACAGTACTGTGCAGAAGTCTTAGGCAGCTGTGGAAATTGGGTAAATCTTTGAATCTCAGAGGTGTGCATGTGTTTGACTGTAAAACACTGCTTACCATCTAGAGTAAAAAAAAAAAAAAAAAACGTTTTTTGTCATACTTTTTTAAAGTCATTGACACCTCTCAGTCTGGAAAAGGATAAAAAGTCCTTTCTAAGGCTTTGGGACTCCAGCAAACCACAGTGAGAACTATTATTCACAAATAGAGAAACAATGGAACAGTGGTTAACCTTCCCAAAAGTCGCCAGCCGGCTGAAATCACTCCAAATGTGCATGGACAACTCCTAGTCCGTCTCTGTCGTTTTTGCCCTCTCCTGTCTGTTTATTGTCCTTTGTGTTCCTGCACGTGCTCTGTGTTTTCCCTGTGTCTCTGTCTGAGTGTTCTCACCTGTGTACACCTGTGTGTGCAGCTCCGCCCCTCATTACCTGTTCCCCAGCTGTCTCCCATTTCCATTTCCTCCATGCGCATTTATACCTCAGCATTTCCTGTTTTCTTTGTCGGTTATTGTACGTTGTTAAATTCAGTCAGGTTTTTTTTTGGTCCCGTGTTTATGTACTCTGTGTTTCCTTTGTTTCAGTTCTTTAGGTCTTTCTTTGTTTATTTGTGTATTTCATTAAATTATTTCGCATTTGCGTCCGCTACACAACCCGTGACAAACAAATCTAGCAACCAAGGAGACCCAGGAAAATAATATACCAGATTAACCATGCACTACTTTTCCCGTCGTTACATTGGCCCTACTATAAAAATCAACTTGGCTTAAATTGAGCGTGCTGGGTCCCGCTTCCCAAAAGTAATGCATGTGAGCTTAGAGGCATGGAGCAATTACTGTGGTTGTGCTATATTATAAATTTACAGTACTGTGCATATGTCTTAGGCAGCTGTGGAAATTGAGTAAATCTTTGAAAAAACAACTTACAAAAGGTTACAAAGTCATTTTGAAGGCTTTAGGACTCCTGTGAACCACCGTGAGGGATTTTAATCACAAATAGAGGAAACATGGAACAGGAGTGGCCCGCCTGCTAAAATGACTTCAAAAGGGCAAGGACAACTCATCCAGGAGGTCACAAAAAAGAACCCAGAACAAGTTTTAAAGACCTGCAGTCCACACTCACCTAAGTTAAGTTAAGGTTTCATGTTCACTCGCCTCATAAATGTTCAGTGTGGCAAGAAATTTAGCAACCAGGGAGGCCAAATAAGACCCATCATTACATTGGCCCTATTATAGGAAATCAGCTAGAGCCTGTTGGGTGCTAGGTCCTGCTTCCCAAAAGTATATAAATGTACAGTACTGTGCATAAGCCCTGGGCAGCTGTGGAAATTGGGTAAATCTATGAATATCAGAAGTGAGAATGTGTTTGACTGTAACACACTGCTTACTATCTACAATGCTGCGAAAAAAAAAGTATTTGTCCCTTTTACAGATTTCTTTTGTATTTGCTTTTTGGTCATACTTAGAAGTCACTGATATCTATATCAGTCCAGAGGTTACAAAGGTTAACCTACACAGAAGTGGCTGTCCAGCTTAAATTTCTCAAAAGGGCATGGACAACTCATCCAGGAGGTTGTTACAGTAGCAAAGATGCACTGGCTTGCCCTCACAGGTTAAGCTAAGCTAGGGCTCTTCTCATTTGGAACAACAACCATGCACGTATTAAAATGCACCCGGTTCAAGGTATCAACAAAATGAGCTAACAAGCCAAGTAAAATGAGTCTAACCGAATAGTAAAGGTACCATGCAGCGTAAAATTGCATGCTATATCTTCCTCTTCCAGCCCAGCCTGGTGTCAGACTGAAGTTACAGTTGAGTAAGAGTCACTTTGGACTTGAATTTTGTTGAAGCAGCAGTTTGGCCTGCTGGGATATTAGGCTTGGTGCGGTATGCGAGCACTTTTAATTGCATTAAGACAATCTGTACTTAAAAATATTCCACTTATCTCTTCTCCGTGGACTGTTTGAGTGGGTGATTATAAAGGAGGACAGGCTATTTTTACAGGGGACGGCTGTGGGCGACAGAGGGAATATTTAGTAGAAGTCACTTAACTTAATGAAGCTCTGCACCTCTTTCTGTCTCTCTCTCTCTCTCTCTCTCTCTCTCTCTCTCTCTCTCTCTTTCTGTGATTCACTCAGTCTTTCTCTCTCTCTCATTCTCTTTTCTTTCCTTTTTCTCTCGTTTCTAGTGGACACAATTACACCTTAACTTTATTATATACTCTGCTTTTTCTCCTGCCTCCATTTGTCTGTTTTGTCCGCCATTGTGAACACTGAGAAATGGCTGGAAAATACTAATAACACTCGATCAGTCCAATTTATTTACTTATTTATCTTGGAACAGCTAAATAATTCAGTTAATCAGAAATTTGATAAAAGACAATTCAGAAGAAACCAAAACAGGGTTGAAAAAAAAAACATAGTAGAGATACGAGGGACACCAACATCTCAGTGATATGTGAAAGACATCCTGGCTAACATCGCTAATCACGCATTTATCAGAGCAGCTAAGACTCCAGCTACCAGCTACAGCAACCTACAAGTGTAGAGCAGGATCTACAAGCCCAGCTGCAACTGCAATCCATAATGTTCTATCCAGAATATAGAAAACCAACATAACTATATCCTTATTTTACACATATTATCCATGTTTTAGCTCCACAACACCACAGGACAATGCTGGGAGACTATTATCAGTCCAGCAGTGCCAAAAAACGTTTGCTCAAATGCTAAGTAGATGCTTGGGTGTTGATACGTAGGTGGTTGCTGAGGTGTTGCTATGGTATCTGTGGCGATTGCTATGGTGTTGCTAAGTGGTCACTACTAGGTGGTTGCTGAGGTGTTGCTTTTGTGTCCGTGATGGATGGTGGATGGATGGTGTTCCTAAAGTGTTGTTAGGTAGTTGCCAGTTGGTTGTTAAAGTATTGCTGTGGGAGCTGGTTTATCCAGCAGCTCCTCCACATACACATAGTACTAGGCCCCTCCTTATTCGTTCTATGGAGGAAAAATCGTACAACTATTGTACAAAAACCTTACATCATATCGTTTACGCGATGAGTTCTATAAGCTTGCCAAATTTGGTCTTCGAATATCTCAAAAATTGTGGCGTACATGGGTGCGCACTTTGGCTCCCCATTCATTCGTAATGGACAAAAAAAAAATCAGACGCTACTTCTTTTTTTCTCCGAGTCAAAAAGCTTCGTTCCAACATTTTTGATCTTGAAAATGGCGACACAGTATAGACCATACACCACTCAGCACTAACTATTTTGATATCTTTTGATCGAATAATTCCGACAGACAGAAATAAAAGCAGTTAAACTCGTTACAACACAAAGTGCAATTTTGCAAAATGTTATTTTACAAATGCTCTCTCTCCCTTTCTCTCTCTCTTTTTTTTTCTCTTAGTTCGACTATCAGCCACTTACTCATTCCTCCCCTCCACCCCCCACCCATCACCACCTCTCCATTCTTGGACGTCCTTCACTTGAGAAACTGCATTAAAAGCCTGGGTGGTGTAGCTCTTTGGCCGGAGTGCGTTTTTAAGCACATATAGAGGAGTATGGCATCCATTTAAAGAAGCAGGTGCTCAAAATCTCACCTTCTGCCTCTGATATCTGATAAAGTCTGATTAGATTTAACTGCCTCCGTCTCTCTCTTTCTCTCTCTCTCTTCTTCTCTTTACCACCCCTCCCACCCCCCTCTTCCCCGCGCTCTCCAGATTCACTTAGCTGACCAAAGCATCTTTATCTGATCTCTCCGTCTTGGCAGGAGAGAGAGGCGTGCTGTCACATCCAAGGTGTTTCAAAGATGAAAAACAATCCATCTCTCTCTTCCTCCTGCAAACCACCCCCCCCCCCACCCCACGTAACCCCCCGCTCGGCAAAAAAAGCACAGCGCCCGGAGGAATGTGATTAGCGGAGTGCCGGTGTCAGGGCGTGCTGTGGCTGTGGAGGTTTAGGCTAGGCTAAAAAATGTCCAAAAGTTTGTGGACAGCCCTGTTTTAAGTTTTGGCTATACAAAGCGATCAGAGACCCTATCTTACAATCTGCAAAAGGTGTGTCATAATGCTAATTGCTATCTTACACCCCAACAGCCAACTATTTTATGCCTTCCACCTGCATCGTTTAACAAGCAACGGTGATTCTGAATATATCAACACTGAAGGGCGTGGTGGTCTGGAAGTGAGGTGTGTTCAGGTACATTTCTGACTTATTGCTATCTTGGCAACAGAAAACACAGCTGCTGACGCTGCTGACTGAATACAACCCAAACAGAAATTTATGGCAGAAATTTTCCTCATTTTGTTGCTATTTAAACGTTGCAGATGGAAGATGTAAAAAATAGACTGTTGGCTGTCGGGGTGTAAGCATCGCAATGCACCTTATGCAGGGTGTAAGATAGGGCCCTCTGACTTACTATCACTTTTTATTAATTCAATCAAATTCTCACAGCAGCAGTGCTCCAAAAATCTAGTAGCAAGATAAATACAAATCTGTATAAATGTTTTTTTAATACCCTTGATTTTAAGGAAGCAAAGAAGGAGAAAGTGTCCCAAAACGTTTGAAAATATAATTTATAAAAAAAAAAACAGCTATAAAGAGTTAACTTTTGTCATGTCCCATGGAAGCCAAGAACACTGCACTGACCTGTGGGATACGTGTGTGCGGTTTCCTGTATTAAATATGGTTGTGATTCTGATTTCTAATTCCCTTGTCTATTCACATGGACAATTCTAGCCAGACACTGCCGGTTACGATCATTATCACACACTGTGTCTGCTGTCCACTGTGGGTAGTAATCTCTCTTTTACATATTGCTGGTACACACGTGACACTGTGTATAGCAGGAGTGTCTATCGGAAAGAACTTGACGATACGATACAATGTATTGCAATATATTTCGATACTGTAAACGATTCTATATACTGTGATTGATTAATCAAATTTTAGGAATACTGGGGGCTCTGAGTGGTTCAGCAGGCTAAGCGCTACAACTATGATCAGGAGATCGCCGGTTCGAATCCTGTTCATGTAGCTTGCCATCGGCTGCTGGAGCCCTGAGAGCAGTTGGTAAAGAGGTGGTGACTGACTTCACATGTATCGGAGGAGGCATATGCTAGGCTTTACGCTCCTTGTGTACACTACTAGTGAAAGGGGGAGTCCTAATAAGTGGGTTGGATAATTGGCTCTGTAATTGGGGGTGAAAAGAAGATAAAAAATAAAATAAAAAATTAGGAACACTATCAGAGTAAAAACACACATTTACACATATTTATAAAATCTGAGTAAAAGAAATGTTCACTTTTTGGGAATCTAAAGACAAAGTACACAGAGAACACTGATATCTAACACAACACTAAACGAAAGAAACCACTTCTGACACCAATCTTTAAAAGTTAGCTTATAATTCAAAATCGATACAGTACTGCCAAAAGTAATGCTGCAATATATTGAAGTATATCAATATGGATTAAGGCTTGTTACAAATTTCCCCAGGACAAATTTCCCCATCCATCTGGGACTCACGTCGCCTTGCCATGAGCACACGGGCAACCATTTAACCATTTATTTTCGAAGCCATCCATCTCCTGAGGCAACAATTCTTTGTGCTTTGTGACCGACCGATTTACGTACATACTACCATCCCATGACTTTTTGGCAGGACAGAGTAAAAGCTGCAGTTTCAGCAGGATCTGTTGGTGTTTGATGATGATGATGGGCTGATGTTGGGAGCAGCGAGACAGAGCTCTCTCCGTCTTTGAGCCGCGCCGCTGAACTACGCTGCCCCCCCGGAGGGACAGTCGATGCTGACTTAGCAGCAGCTGCCGCTCCCCTTTCTGCTGAAATCTGATTGATCCTTCTGTTGAATCCGTACCCGGCGCTGCTCCCGCCGCTCTCCTGAAGAAGACACTGGCAGCTTGTTTGATCATAAACACTCCTCCAACCAAGGTCATTCTGTCTTTCTCAAGCTCTCGTTTCAGATTCCTCAGGATAATGAACTTCCTCTTGCTTAAGTCCACCGCAGTCAGCATAAGAGCAAAAGAGGGGGGTGTGGAAGGTGCGGGAGGGAGGGTGGGTGGGGTAAAAACGTTGGAAAGTTGAAAAGCTCTGGGGCGGGTGAGGGATACCGTCTTTGAGCCCCGGACTCTTTGAGGAGCTGCAGAGGGGGGATGTTTTGATTTCTGATCTTGACACTTCCAGTTCTGCCCCCCGAAGATTCATTTGAAAGCAATGACAAAGAGGTCCTTCCTGCGCCGGGATGGCTAATGAATAGTAAGGAGGGCTCGCCCGGCGCAGGCCGCGTAGGTGTCTCCGAGTGTTTGCTTCAATCAAACCGGCATTTCATTTTTGAGGGAGTCTTAGAAAGTTCTCCGCGGTTCCTGTGGGCAAACGTTGGCATTTTGACAGTGATGACTCAAGCTAACTCGTGGGGTTTGACATTTTGTCCTTTAAGAAGAAAAAGTCAACTCTGAAATCCAGATGAAGACGCGCTTATTGCTTATCTGACTGTACATGCGTCCACCTATGTGACCTACAGCATGTTCATGTTCTGTGTTTCTGTCATTTTAGTGTGGGAGGTTTCATCATGGCTAAATTGGAGCAGCCTGGTGGCCAATCTTCATTAATTGCACATTACTGCACCAGTAAGAGCAGAGTGTGAAGGTTCAAGAGCACAGTTTTGCTCAAAATATTCCAATGTACACAACATTATGGGAGACATACCAGAGTTAAAAAGAGGACAAAATGTTGGTGCACGTCTTGCTGGAGCATCTGTGACCAAGACAGCAAGTCTTTGTGATGTATCAAGAGACACGGTATCCAGGGTAATGCCAGCATACCACCAAGAAGGACCAACCACATCCAACAGGATTAACTGTGGACGCTGTAAGAGGAAGCTGTCTGAAAGGGATGTTCGGGTGCTATGTCTCTCCAAACCATCACTAATTGGTGGAAACTTCACACTAGACCTCAAGCAGTTTGGACTGTGTGTCTCTACACTCTTCCTCCAGACTCTGGTCCCTTGATTTACAAATGAATAATTTGTTAGCTTGTTAGAATTAAAACTAAATTATAATTATATTATAATAATCACACCTCTCTCCCACACTCAGCTTTACCTGCGATCTCCAGCTTCTGAACTACGATATCACACGTGTGTACAATACTGCACACTGATGTCACTTCCTCACACAATAACATCACTACACACGGCACCTCCTGGAAGTCACTCACCGGAATATTGAAAACACCTGTACTCCACCATATATACTGTATACACTGTCACACGTCGCTGAATATTTGTTGGTTCTCCTCGATTTCCAATATACTGCCTATTTTCAAATGGAAGCAGTAGAAAGTTTAGATAATTGTGTGAAAATGTAAAGAGTAGTGGTGAAAAGTCGTCTGAAAAATAAATAATTACTCCAGTAAAGTATAGATAACCAACATTTCTACTTGACATCATTACTTGATACCTCTGTTCAGAACTTGTCCAGGTAGGGTCTCCATAGGGTCTTCTTGCACCCAGCCTGTGAACAAATCTACGGTGAACCCTGTACACCACTCATTGTCGTGGTTTGTCATTAAAAGCCAGTCGTTTGCAGCTCCAATCTACAAATTATTTGCGATGGAAACACAATCGCGCGCTAATAGGCCGACCCTTGTCATTATGCTCGCGCTTGATGTAAACGGTTGGGTCTAGGCGGATATTGGCTACAAATTGAAGCAGCTTCTTCATTATCTGCCTGAACTCGTCAGCTGCTCGGGCCTGACGGCTGCGGAGCGCGAGCTCGCTGTCTGTTTATCACACGCCTCTCATCTCACCGTGCGCGAGAGTGAGTTAAAGAGAGAGTGAGAGAGAGAGAGAGAGAGTAACGCTTGTTCTCATTAATCTAATGCACCGCGGCCCGGCTCATCATCGTTTATGTCTTTACTCCGGCGTGACTTTTATTATACGCACGCTTTCGTTAAACCATATTGGTTTTCTGGCGAGAGCTCCGCCACTGCTGCTCTCGCGCCAAACCGAGACATGGGAGAATCTTCTAAATCAAATGCAACGAGTCCAGGCGAGTCTTAGACAACCTCTAGCATCACACACATACACACATAGACATACTGTACATTTACATTTACCCACACTTACACACACTCTCTCGCACGCTCTCGCGCGCTCTCGCACACCTCCGCAGCTGGCCGGGCAGCATCGCTGTCTCTCCGCGGCGCAATGAGGAAAATAGTGCTGACTACTCGCCCTTGCAAAAGTCCTCATTAAGCTAATGAAAGCCTTCAAACGCAGAAACCAAACAAGGGTTCTGGGAGGTTATTACAGAAAATTACACCTCCAGGAGAGCTGGGGGAGAAAAAGAGAAAGAGGAGTAGGAGAAAAAAAGAAGAGGGGGAAAAAAAAAGCTCGTTCATTAATTCACGCTTGGCAAATCGCTAACTAATTTAGCCCCGCTGCCTTCCCTTTCCCACCCTAATGGATTATTTTCATAGAAATGTGAGCGAGCGTGTTGATTTTTTTTGTTCTCGGAACAGGCGCTCCGAGACCCCATGCATGAGCGGACTGAAAACACACAAAATTTTAATTCACATTAAGGCACATCAGGGGATCGACGATCGCTCGCACGAGCCGGCTCCCGCTAACGCCGCTGCGCCGCGCAGCAGACAGGACATAAATAAGCTAAATAGCTATCTGGGACTGAGGAAACGGTGGAAACGGTGGAAATTGTGGAAAATGAGTCCGAAGCTGTAGGCCTGTCCCTCAGGACGAGAGATTGAAAACTGCTTCTGACTGAATTCTTGTGGTTTACTACTTACAGATAGTAAAAGTAGTAAGTAGTATCTCAGTTTGGTCAACAACGCTACGCCTATATAAGACATAAATCATCGTCTTCCAATGAAAAAAACAAGTTTCTCCAAAACAGCAACTTTACAGGAGAGAAAAAAAAAAACATTCTTAACTATCAATGGAAGTCAATGTAAACAACTGTTTATTTCAGGTTAATTTTGGAGAAATTCTATTGGTCCATTCGAAATAAGTTAAATAGCTACCTTAACTCAATATAGTTCAGTTTAAAGTTCTCCTAACTCACATTTTTAACTTCTGCATCTCAATATGGTCAAATACAAGACATAACTTGTCGTTCTCCAATGAAAAACAAGTATCTCCAACACAGCAACTTCACAGGAGCGAGAAAAAAACTTTACTTTTGATGGAAGTCAATGTAGAAAGAGTTTATTTCAGGTGATTTTGGAGAATTTCTATTGGTCCATTTATCAAAATTGGACACAATGTACGAGACAGTTGTTTTGTTGAAATTATGTAGTAAACTAAAAATCAACAAAAATGGAGATAAAACTAAATATGCTAAATAGATACCTGGGACTGAAGAAACGGTGGAAATGGTGGAAAATGTGGAAAATGAGTCCGGCGCTGTAGGCCTGTCCCTCAGGCCCTGAGATTAAAAACTTTTTCTAAATTAATTCATGTGGTTGTATTGTCCCTTTTACTTCTTTTATGATTTTAGTTCAGTCAAAAGGTTCTTCTAACTCAAATTTGTGCATCTGTATCTCAGTTTGGTCAACAACACCTACTGAGCTGAGCCTGAAAAGCATTTTTAAAACAAGCTGTAACTAAAATTGATAAATTTGTTTGAGTTAACTCAATATAGTTCAGTTAAAAGTTCTCCTAACTCACATTTTTTACTTCTGCCTCTCAGTGTGGTCAAAAGTAAATACTGACATAAATTAACACAAGACATAAAACAATGAAAAACAAGTTTCTCCACAACAGCAACTTAACAGAAGAGAGATAAAACCTTCTTAAATATGAATAGAAGTCAATATAAAAAATGTTTATTTCAGATAATTTTGGAGACATTTCATTTGAAATCAGCTAAATGGCTATCTGGGACTAAGGGAATGGTGGAAATTGAGTCTGGAGCTGTAGTTCTGTTCCTCAGGACGTGAGACTGAAAACTGTTTCTGACTGAATTTTAGCGGTTGTATAGTCACGTTTACTTCTTTTATGGTGTTATACAGTGTAATACTGTCAGTACTGTCAATTTCTTATCAAGGCCAAAACAATGTAGTAAAGTAATTAATTTCAGAGAGTTTTTTTGAGTTAACTCAACTTAGTTTAGCCAAAAGTTCTCTTAACTTTTAACTCTTAACTAACATTTGCATTTCACCTTGTTTAGAAACAAATTTTGAATTGAGCTTTAAAATCAATAGTAAATGAGCTGCAGCCTGCAATCGATTTTAAAACAGCTAAAATGTATATTTTTAATTGAACTCAACTTAGTTCAGTCAAAAGATTATCCAAAAACTCAAACTTACTTACTTCTACTTATTTTACAGCATCTGCAGTTGTAAATGTATCTTTCGAGTTAACTTTATTTACTTTAGTCAAAAGCTCCCATAACGTAAACTATTTGAAATTGAGTTAAGTCTTGGGACCATTAATGAATTAGCTGTAGCAGAAAAGTAATTAAACACATCTGTCTTTTAAGTGTCTTTTGAGTTAACGTAGTTTAGTTTAGTCAAAACTCATAAAACTCAAACAATTTTTGCTTCTGCATCTCAACTTGATTAAAAGTAAATATTGGTTTAAAAACATATGTAACATACTAAAATCAAAAAAGCATTTTATTAATTAGTCAACTCAACTAATCTTACACAAGATTTAATTAATTTCAGATGCAGTGCTTTTACTTTTTGTATATTTTTTAAATTCAACTAAAGATGTATTGTTGATATGTTTAATGTTTGTGTTTGTTTGATTTAGTAGAACCTTTGATTAAACTAAGTTGAGTTAACTCAAAAAAACACCTTTTACACCAGTTATTTTTTCATCGTAATTAAGTTAATTCATTTTACACTTGATTCTCAGGCAGTTCTGACTAAAACTGAGTCAAGGTTTAACATCAGGCAGATTCGTAAACAGTAGCGAAACACATCTGACCTTTCTCTGCATGCGTCCTCCTCGTCTCGTGGCTTATGTCTTGGGTTGCCAGATCTCCCTCTTTGGGACCCGGGGGCGCACTAGGAGACAGGCCTAACAGGGCGTGACCCAGAGAAAGGCCGTTCTGATGAACATCTGCAGGGAGGAGAGAGGGAGAACAGAAGAGCTGGCATTTTAATACCCGGACATTTCATTAATATGACACTCATTATTAAAAACCTCATTATACGAGAGGGAGACCACACAGCTCGGCAGTTTTGGGGTCTTTTGTGATTGTTGAGCTCTTTATAACTGGGCTGAATCAGGGAAAAACACAGAAGGCCCTATTGTACACCCTGCTCGAGCACACATTGTTAAAATAGCGTCAGAATTTAGGAACAAATCTACACTGATGGTTTGGCGTGGTGGTCTGGAAGTGAGGTGTGTTCAGGAAAATTTCTGACGAGTTTCTATTTTTGTGGTGAAAAACATAGAAGCTCCACTGACTGATTAAAACCCTGACAACAGCCAAAAATCTGAGTACGCAAACCCGACATTTAACTCAACAATAAACAGAATAAAGAATATAAAAAACATTGCTGTTCCCTTAAATCCTTAAATGAGCTGCTGAGACGTGAATTAAGAGGCAAGGAATTCAAGTAATTAACTCTTGATGAGTTCAGCACAGCTGTTAACTAAAAGCCTAAATTCCAGGTGACTCTACCTCATTAAAACCGATTGAGAAAATCCAGCAGAGATGTGAAAAACTGTCTAATTTAAGCAAGAAGTGCTACTTTTTTTAGAATCTATTTTTTTAATGACTTAATCTTCAACACAGAACATTTTAAAATATTGAAAAAGCACTAAATTTAAGGTTAGTTTAAACATTTGACTTGTTTTGTATACCTAATATAGGATCATACAGTGTCACAAAACCACACAATTATGACTATTAAACATAAGATCTTCAGCATCTCAACAAAGACTAATGCTAGCAAGCTAGCTAAATTAGCTCCAAAGCTATAGAGCTCAGCTTTACTTTACTTTTAAAGCTGTAAAGTCTGATTCTGAGGTCAATAAAGCCCAAAAACCAAATTTCACTGAGAAAAAACTCAGCTAAACTAATAAAGACAGCAGATTTCCAGCGATGTGACGCTAAAGGTAAAGTGCCTCCGAGTTCAATTCTGAAGATGAGCTGAATAAAAGGGTTTAAAGCACCTCCATCTTGCCCTGAAGGATGCGGCGCGTGATTTTGAGGTCGTATCCTCGTATCAGTTACCCTTGGTATAACGTTTATATATTAAGCTGGATGGTAAAAGCAGAAGGCATGGCATGTGCTCATGTAGTTTTATTTCCTGCTCCGGATTCTCTGAGAGCCTCACTTTCAGCAGATTATACTGTATCATCTTATACTTAATGCTAAAAGCTTGGCACACTTGCAGGTCTGTGCGCGCTGGTCTGGTCGCACATTATCATAAAAGCATATTTCCCCGAATGCTGCGTGAGTGGACTGTGCTGGCCAGCGGCGGCAGCAGCAGTAGTGTGATAGTGTGTATTATATTGTATGTATAAGTGGGAGTCTGAAGAAAAAGAAGTGAAAAAGGTGAAAAACTGCTAAACTAAAATTTCTCGTTAATAGTTTCTTAGTGGGTATACACCAGGGGTGTCCAAACTACGGCCTGCGGGCCATTTGCGGCCCGTTTCCTTTTTTGGAGCGTCCCACGAGGTATTTAAAAATAGAATGAAAGTTGGCCTGCTGTTAAACAGGTTTTTATAATGTGAGATTCAAAGTTTGAACGCTAGGAGTCAGAAACGGGCCAAAGAGTCTAAAAGCGGAGAGGGTGTGCATTTCTAGCGCAGAAAAACGGGCCAAAGAGTCTAAAAGCGGAGAGAGTGCGCATTTCTAGCGCAGAAAAACAGGCCAAAGAGTCTAAAAGCGGAGAGAGTGTGCATTTCTAGCGCAGAAAAACAGCCCAAAGAGTCTAAAAGCAGACAGGGTGCACATTTCTAGCGCAGAAAAACAGGCCAAAGAGTCTAAAAGCGAAGAGGGTGCGCATTTCTAGCGCAGAAATACTGGGCAAAAGAGTCTAAAAGCGGAGAGGGTGCGCATTTCTAGCGCAGAAAAACGGGCCAAAGAGTCTAAAAGCGGAGAGAGTGTGCATTTCTAGCGCAGAAAAACAGGCCAAAGAGTCTAAAAGCGGAGAGGGTGCGCATTTCTAGCGCAGAAATACTGGGCAAAAGAGTCTAAAAGCGGACAGAGTGTGCATTTCTAGTGCAGAAAAACGGGCCAAAGAGTCTAAAAGCGGAGAGGGTGTGCATTTCTAGCGCAGAAATACTGGGCAAAAGAGTCTAAAAGCGGAGAGGGTGCGCATTTCTAGCGCAGAAAAACGGGGCAAAAGCGTCTAAAAGCGGAGAGGGTGCGCATTTCTAGTGCAGAAAAATGGACCAAAGAGTCTAAAAGCGGAGAGGGTGCGCATTTCTAGCGCAGAAATACTGGGCAAAAGAGTCTAAAAGCGGACAGAGTGTGCATTTCTAGTGCAGAAAAACGGGCCAAAGAGTCTAAAAGCGGAGAGGGTGCGCATTTCTAGCACAGAAATATTGGGCAAAAGAGTCTAAAAGCGGAGAGGGTGCGCATTTCTAGCGCAGAAATACTGGGCAAAAGAGTCTAAAAGCGGAGAGGGTGCGCATTTCTAGCGCAGAAAAACGGGGCAAAAGCGTCTAAAAGCGGAGAGGGTGCGCATTTCTAGTGCAGAAAAATGGACCAAAGAGTCTAAAAGCGGAGAGGGTGCGCATTTCTAGCGCAGAAAAACTGGCCAAAGTTTCTAAAAGCGGAAAGGGTGCGCATTTCTAGCGCAGAAATACTGGGCAAAAGAGTCTAAAAGCGGAGAGGGTGCGCATTTCTAGCGCAGAAAAACGGGGCAAAAGCGTCTAAAAGCGGAGAGGGTGCGCATTTCTAGTGCAGAAAAATGGACCAAAGAGTCTAAAAGCGGAGAGGGTGCGCATTTCTAGCGCAGAAAAACGGGCCAAAGAGTCTAAAAGCGGAGAGGGTGCACATTTCTAGCGCAGAAAAACGGGCCAAAGAGTCTAAAAGCGGAGAGGGTGCACATTTCTAGCGCAGAAAAACGGGCCAAAGAGTCTAAAAGCGGAGAGGGTGCGCATTTCTATCGCAGAAAAACGCGGCCAAAGAGTCTAAAAGCGGAGAGAGTGTGAATTTCTAGCGCAGAAAAACAGGTCAAAGAGTCTAAAAGCGGAGAGGGTGCACATTTCTAGCGCAGAAAAACGGGCCAAACAGTCTAAAAGCGGAGAGGGTGCACACTTCTAGCGCAGAAAAACTGGCCAAAGAGTCTAAAAGCGGAGAGGGTGCACATTTCTAGCGCAGAAAAACGGGTAAAAGAGTCTAAAAGTGGAGAGAGTGCGCATTTCTAGCGCAGAAAAACGGGCCAAAGAGTCTAAAAGCGGAGAGGGTGCGCATTTTTAGCGCAGAAAAACGGGCCAAAGAGTCTAAAAGCGGAGAGAGTGCGCATTTCTAGCGCAGAAAAACAGGCCAAAGAGTCTAAAAGCGGAGAGAGTGTGCATTTCTAGCGCAGAAAAACAGCCCAAAGAGTCTAAAAGCAGACAGGGTGCACATTTCTAGCGCAGAAAAACAGGCCAAAGAGTCTAAAAGCGAAGAGGGTGCGCATTTCTAGCGCAGAAATACTGGGCAAAAGAGTCTAAAAGCGGAGAGGGTGCGCATTTCTATCGCAGAAAAACGCGGCCAAAGAGTCTAAAAGCGGAGAGAGTGTGAATTTCTAGCGCAGAAAAACAGGTCAAAGAGTCTAAAAGCGGAGAGGGTGCACATTTCTAGCGCAGAAAAACGGGCCAAACAGTCTAAAAGCGGAGAGGGTGCACACTTCTAGCGCAGAAAAACTGGCCAAAGAGTCTAAAAGCGGAGAGGGTGCACATTTCTAGCGCAGAAAAACGGGTAAAAGAGTCTAAAAGTGGAGAGAGTGCACATTTCTAGCGCAGAAAAACGGGCCAAAGAGTCTAAAAGCGGAGAGGGTGCGCATTTTTAGCGCAGAAAAACGGGCCAAAGAGTCTAAAAGCGGAGAGGGTGCGCATTTTTAGCGCAGAAAAACAGGCAAAAGAGTCTAAAAATAACTCAAATTATCTCTGGAATACACAAAGCCCAGGAACGAGCCCACAGTCGCTTCTTCCTCTTCTTTTTGCGTTTTTCTAAGCATAAAAGTTCTTCTGTAACCATGATTGTCAGATTCTATCCGCTTCTTCCTCTTCCGTGATGACCTACGAACTCACGCAAGGACGTGGGCGATGATTGGTCGGTGACTAACGTATAGAGTTGCCAGTTCCCTGAGCAGGACACGAACCGAAGATTACTGCTTAATCTGACATAGTGAACAAAAGTGAGGGAAAAAAATGTCGTGTAGTCTGACAATGGCATTAGGGTGCACTCACACTAGGCACTAGGTTTGGTTGAATCGAGCTGGAGCACAGTTCTGCCCTCCCCCCACTCCCCCACTGGCCTGCACTCACACTACGTTTAAACAATCCGTGCCCGAGCACTCTTACATCACTACTCACTGCTCAGTGGGCTTGCCGGTGTTGTGCCGAATTTAACCCCCCTGCCATGTGCTCAGACACTAATTGCACTCACACTGCATGTGTACTGCCCTCGAGTCCTAGTGAAGCGTGCTCTGGCCCACCTCTGGTACAGTGGTTTGAGAGCATCAGTTGTAAAGTTGTGAAGAGGCAGAGTTACAGGTATACAGTGATTCTCACTGAATAATGTTCTAATCCATATCATGGCAAGAACTACTCGACTAAGTAAAGAAAATAAGTATCATTGAAAGTGCAGTTGCAAAGACCATAAAAAACGTGATGATGAAACTGGCACTCATTAGGACCGCACCAGGAAAGGAAGAGTAAGCATTCCCTCTGTTGCACAGGATACTTGTATCAGAGTTACCAGCCTCAGAAACCGCAAGTGTAGTTTACATAGTTTACTACGTACGTGGCCGGTCTGAGGAACTCTCAGTGTGGGCTGGAGAGCTGGACACACTGCTGCTCTGCCTGGAGGACAAGTGACTTCCCGATCTGCGACAGTCATCCAGAGACGGAGCCGGGGACGGACTGTCTGGAACTCGCTCCTGTAACAGATCACAGTTCATTAAAGCTAGTTAGATCAACAGAAATAAGCCTGTGACGACCATTGCTATTGGCTTTTAATCTGCTGAATGAGTTTCCTTGATTTTACCAAATTAAAAACCTCTGGAATATAATCAAGAGGAAGATGGATGATCACAAGCCATCAAACCAAACTGAACTGCTTGAATTTTTGCACCAGGAGTAAAGGCATAAAGTTATCTAAAAGTAGTGTGTAAGACTGGTGGAGGAGAACATGATGCCAAGATGCATGAAAACTCTGATTAAAAATATTGATTTCTGAACTCTTAAAACTTTATCAATATATGAATATATTTTCTTTGCATTATTTGAAGTCAATTTGAAGGCAATTTGACCATTTTTAATTTTCTGCAAATAAATTCTTTAAATTACAATAGTTTTATTTGGAATTTGGGAGAAACGTTGTCTGTAGTTTATAGAATAAAACAACAATGTTCATTTTACTCAAACATAAACCTATAAATAGCAAAATCAGAGAAACTGAATCAGAAACTGATGTGGTCTCTTAATTTTTTCCAGAGCTGTAAGTGTAAATAAGTTCAGATTGTATATGTCATGTGATGTGTCCAATATAGCCCAAATTTTAACCCACCCCCTTTTTTATCTCTGTTTTAACTGAATACAGTGAAATCAATACCTTAATGACTGAAGTGGCCATTCTAGAAGAGTCATTATGGGCCTGGACGGCAGCGGCCATGTTGGCGATGGTGCTCAGGTGGTTCATCTGGTTCATGGCCATGGTGACCGAGGCAGGGGGCAGGCTGACGGGGATCAGGGGATGTGACATCATCATGAACGGCAGCTCCAAACCTGCTGAACAAAACACAACATTAGGTAATCATGTACTATTTAGACACTTCTTCAAACTCGAATTCCAGATTTTACTAGAATTGTGACAAATAAAATATTTTGGGTTACAATTGGGTACATTCAATAGAGAATCATTTACTTTTACCATAGAGTTTGGTTGCATTTAATAGACATTTAGTTGAATGTTAGTTACATGTCATCTATAATGGTATCTATAATGGACCATCCAAATAATGTGATATCTAAAAGACCATGGTGTACTATGTTTTTAATAACAATAAAAGCAGAATAATTTGGTGTTAGGAGTCTTGCCCAAGGACTTCTATTGTGTTAGGCCATATGCTCACCCAAACAGGACAAACAATTTAACCCCTGGAACCCTAAGGTTTATTATTCAGTTATTATTCCTAATTATTTAGTCTGAAACTGTCTAGTTTTGCATTTTGTATGTCGTCGCTGTCCAATGAAAACAACAAGTATCTCAAAAACAGCAACATTACAGGAGAGAGAGAAAACTTTCAAACTTTTAAACTTTGAATGGAAGTCAATGTCAAAATAGTTAATTTCAGGTCATTTTGAAGTATTTCTATTGGTCCATTCATCACAAAGATACTTGTTTTTCATCGGACAGCGACGATATACAGTATACACTATAGCAAAGTCCCACAGGGCTCTATAGTAGGGTCTCTGTAATTGAGGTTTAAGAGTAAATAAACCTGGGCGCTTACATACAGAGTGTAATGGTTAACTGAGTGCAATTATGTCTAGTTTTACATTTTGCATATTGCTGCTGTCCAATGAAAAAAACAAGTATAAAAAACTTTTTAACTTTTAAACTTTCAATGGAAGTCAATGTAAAAAGTCTTCAGGTCACATTGAAGTATTTCTATTGGGCCGTTTCTTTTAAAAAAGTAACAGTTTGTGTGTTTAAATGTACTAAACTTAAAATCTACAAACTTGGAGATACTTATTTTTCATTGGACAATGACGATATACAGTATACAGTATAGCAAAGTCCCACAGGGCTCTATTGTAGGGTCTATGAAATTAATGTTTAAGCATAAATAAACATGGGCGCTTTCATACAGTGTTCAGAGTGTTAGGGGTTAACTGAGGGCAATTATGTCTAGTTTTTTATTCGCATATTCTTGCTGTCCAAAGTTAAAAACAAGTATCTCCAAAACAGCAACTTTATAGGAGGATGCCATCTATAATGGCATCTATAATCCAAATAATCCAAAAAATAAGATATCGAAAAGTCTTCTACTTCACTGTACAATGGCGCATTATGTTTTTAATAACAACAAAAGCAAAAGAATAAAAATAATAAAAGAAAAACAAGTATCTCCAAAGCAGCAACTTTATAGGAGAGAGAAAAATCCTTTTTAACTCAATAGTCAATAGAAGTATTTCTATTGGTCGGTTCGTCACAAAATCTTGGCTCAGAAAAAAAGGACAATTTGTGGGTTTAAATTATGTACTAAAGTTAAAATCGACAAAATTGAAGATGCTTGTTTTTCATTGGACAGTAACGATATACAGTATACACTATAGTAAAGTCCCACAGGGCTCTATTGTCGGGTCTCTGTTATTTATGGTTAAGAGTGTTTAATGGACTTTTAATAGAAGTCAATAGAAGTATTTCTATTGGTCGGTTCATCACAAAACTTTGGCTCAGTAAAGAAGGACAGTTTGTGGGTTCAAAATATGTACTAAACTTAAAAACAACAAAATTGAAGATGCTTGTTTTTTATTGGACAGTGACGATATACAGCATACAGTATAGTAAAGTCCCTCAGGGCTCTATTGTAGGGTCTCTGTAATTTATGTTTAAGAGTGTTTAAATTGACTTTTAATAGAAGTCAATAGAAGTATTTCTATTGGTCGGTTCATCACAAAACTTTGGCTCAGGAAAGAAGGACAGTTTGTGGGTTCAAAATATGTACTAAACTTAAAATCGACAAAATTGGCGATACTTGTTTTTCATTGGAAAGTGGCGATATACAGTATACAGTATAGTATACTGTATAGTATGGACAGCGACGATGTACAGCATACAATATAGTAAAGTCCCACAGGGCTCTATTGTAGGGTCTATGAAATTGATGTTTAAGCGTAAATAAACCTGGGCGCTTACACACAGAGTGTAAGGGGTTAACTGAGTGCAATTATAAGAGTGAGAAATTGCACAGTGGGCTCGTGTAGGGATTTAAGGTGTAAAAACAGCAGTTATTTCTGAAATCTCTGTGGTTTGTCGCAGTCGTAGGCTGTAGAATTAGGGCTTGGCGTGGCAGTGAGTATTGTCAGATCTGCTGGAGTCTGTCGCACGCTGCAGACCAATTAGCTGCTTCTGGAACCGCTGCAGATGTCTTCATCCATAACGACCCGGTGATAAATTAGACCACAGATGCTATTTGTAGTGCAACATGCGGCGCAACAACAACAACGGGTGCGAGTCGATTCGCCTCGTCCCCGATCTCTGACAGCCTGTTTACTTTACTCTACTGATCTGATATTGTTTTCATTATTATTTTTTTTATTTCCTTGTTTCAATTTATGTAGCAGTAATCAGTTTTTTTCAGATTTTGTTATTTATAGGTATATATTTGAGTAAAATGAACATTGTTGTTTTATTTTATAAACTACGAACAACATTTCTCCCAAATTTCAAATAAGAATATTGTCAGACCTCAAATAATGCAAAGAAAACAAATTCATATTCATAAAGTATTAAAAGTTCAGAAATCAATATTTGGTGGAATAAAACTGATTTAATCAGTTTTCGTTTTCATGCATCTTGGCATCATGTTCTCCTCCACCAGTCTTACACACTGCTTTTGGATAACTTTATGCTACTCACTCCTGGTGCTAAAATTCAAGCAGTTCAGTTTGGTTTGATGGCTTGTGATCACCCATCTTCCTCTTGATTATATTCTAGTGGTTTTCAATTTGGTAAAATCAAAGAAAAACATAATTTTTAGGTGGTCTCTTATTTTTTTCCTGAGCTGTATATCCTGTCCTCCTGACACTGTACTTACAAAGCCAAACAAATAAAAACACGTGAGTGTGTGTGTGAGTATATGTGTGTGTGTGTGTGTGTGTGTGTGTGAGAGTAAAGAAATTGGATCTGGTCTCTACTGGACAGGTCAGAGCTTGAGGTTACATTCAGCCACTCAGCTGCGGCTGCCTGTGGTGTACACAGCCACTTTGAAAGGCGTGGGATGAAAGGGAAAAAGCGAGGGAGGACATTTCAGCTCGTTTCCCTCAAAAGACTGGCGGCTTTTCTGAAGAGACGCTCCTGAACCGCGCTGGCCTCGCTGTAATGGATTCCGCTCGGGCCCGGCGCTGGACGAAATGGGAGAGAAAGGCCTGAGCTGTGATATACAGTAAACTGTCAAAGTCATTTTATCGGCCTTTATAGTTCAAAACTGTGGCTGAGAGGCTGAGAAAAGAGGCGAGGTGTGCTTTGGTACCAATCGCCAGGCCTGTTGCGACAATGGAAGCAAACCAATCACTTGCCCAGGGCCCCAAGCTGGCCTGGGGCCCTCAGACCCCCACTGATTACAAACTGCGTGAGCCCCCTTTAAATTCTGTGACGGTCAATGCAGGAAAGTGCGACGACACTGTTATCAGAATCCCCCTAAAGGTGGCGCTACCACTAGTTACTGACAGTAGTCAGCCAGCCAGGTTCGTCATTGCCGCAGCCGGCAAAATATGAACCTTTAGCAATCACGAAGAGATGGAGTTATCCATCAGGATGCCAGAAATGAAAGAAGTGATCATTTACATTGGATATATTAGAACTATATGTCTAGTGGAAATTGTGTAATTTAACTGCAGGTAGGCTGGCAACAAAAAATAGTGCAATTCAGTGCATTTTGCTTGGGGCCCCCAAATGTCTTGAAACGGCCCTGACAATCGCTCACGTGCCAAAGTCAGAGCACACCTGCCTCTTAAAGGGAACGAGACGTGCACACTGATTGGTTTATTTCACGGTATGGTGAAAACACACCCATGATTAAATAATTAAGTACATGCCTATTGCATTTTTTGAGACGCACAAAATGTTGTTTTTTGTGCCCTCACGATACCAAAGACACAACGACACGGCATAAATCCAGCTACGTGATGTGCAATTGACTGATGTGCTACAGATCGCTAAAATAGGACTTCACGAGGCCTTCTGGATGTATGACACTATACTGTTAATGGTCGTCTCTATCAAGAAAGAAGCAGGACTCCCTCCAGTCAGTTTATATCAGTCTGGCATGACTACCCACCAAGTTTTGTTTCAGTTGATTCCTTCTGGGTGTAACTTTTAAATGTTTTATGATGATGAAACTGGATGAATGTGGTTAAAAGCAGGGTCAGGTGGCATGTAGAGAGTTTTGGAACAAGTCACCAGTCAGCAGTTTGTGGACGAGCATTGTCCTGTTGGAATAGTGCATTCAAAAAAGGTGTGCGTTCAAAAAAGGTAAGGCCACTGGTTGCAGGACCTTAATTAGGGTGATCTTTCATAGTATGTAGGCCTGTCACGATTACAGTTTTTTTTACAAGCGATATGTTGCCCCAGAAATGATTGCGATAAGTGATATTGTTGCCATTTTAAGACAATTAAATGACCTCAATATAATAATAACATAATAGAAAAACCAAGGAATTGCACCCTTTAAAGACAATAAACTTTTTATTCCTGTTCACGCACCTAATTTTGGAACCCGAAAAGTTCCCAGCTTGAACCAAAGTAGGTTATAATCATGCACACATTGTACACATATGAAGTGCGGAGGCAGGGGAACAGTGGGTCTGCTCCATACCATGACGTGAAGCCCCGGTCTGTCCCAGCTGGCACGCGTTGGACCGGCATAAAGACTTTGCCTCAGCCTTCACTCGAGAGATACGCTGATTGTGAATGGAAATGCTAAGGCAACACGAACCTGCACTCCCAGGTCATGGTGGCCACGACACAGTCACAATATACAGGGGTTGGACAATGAAACTGAAACACCTGGTTTTAGAGCACAATAATTTATTGTGGTGACGGACAGTTCTGGTGGAAACAGGAGAGTTGTGCTGCACGTTGAATTCTGCCGTGATTTGATCAGCCGTGGTTTTATGTTTTTTTAGTTACAATCCGGGTTAGCACCCGAACATCCCTTTCAGACAGCTTCCTCTTACAGCGTCCACAGTTAATCCTGTTGGATGTGGTTGGTCCTTCTTGGTGGTAAGCTGACATTACCCTGCTGATGATACCGTGGCTCTTGATGCATCACAAAGACTTGCTGTCTTGGTCACAGATGCGCCAGCAAGACGTGCACCAACAATTTGTCCTCTTTTGAACTCTGGTATGTCACACATAATGTTGTGTGCATTGCAATATTTTGAGCAGAACTGTGCTCTTACCCTGCTAACTGAACCTTCACACTCTTACTGCTCTTACTGGTGCAATAATGTGCAATTAATGAAGATTGGCCACCAGGCTGCTCCAATTTAGCCATGATGAAACCTCCCACACTAAAATGATGACAGGTGTTTCAGTTTCATTGTCCAACACCTGTATGTAAGTGCAAACACAATGGACGATATCACGATTATTAAAATGATTGAGGTCATGTCTATTTATTGAACGATAAGTCGATAATGTATTTATTGTGACAGGCCTAGTAGTACGAAATTATTCTTTCTGAGTGCAACTATTTTCACCAAGCCTACACACACACTTACACACACACATGCGCGCTTAAACGCACACACGGCAATCTGCCGTTCTGCTTTTGAACCCAAATACCAGCTGAAGTGAAAGGTCAGGGGGGCTTTCTCATCGTCTGAGACTCGCAAACGGCACTCAGAGACTAAAGTTACGTGGGATAAAAAACAAAGGAGAACATATACCCAACCCACCAACCCCCCCACCCCCCCCCCCCCCCCGCCCCAACCTCCCACCACTCTGACATTTTTAGTCTGGGACAGAGGAAACCGAATGAAAGGGGAAAAAGAGAGGGCGAGAGACATAAAGAGAACAAGAAAAAAAAAGGAAAAGAGAGAGAGAGAGAGAGAGAGCTTGATTTTCATGAGACAGATGACACGCAGATCAGTCATGCTGCTCGAGCAGACGAGAAGGAGAGGGAGGAGAGATCAAAGAGGACGAGTGTGTGTGCGTCTGTGTGTGTGTTCATGTGCATATCTGTGTGTGTGTGTGTGTGTTGTCTTTGGGGGGCTGTTATTTGGATGGGATGATCCTGCACCACATGCCAAAAAGCACTTGCAAGCTGTTCCTTCAATTCCTTTCTTTTTTTTTTCAGTTCGTTTCGTTTCTTTCTTTTTTTTTTTTTTTGCCTTTCCCCATCCACCTCGCCCGTGTTAAAGGTTAAAATCACAGCGTCCGTTAATCATCCACACACACACACACACACACACACACACAGCTAGGGCTACGCTGCTCTTTACACACTCCCCCGGTTCAGCCTTGGTTGGCGCTGCTGGTTTCAAACGTATTTATTTAACCCCTAGCAAGTCTCAAATATCACTATAATAAATATGTTACATTACAAACATGCTGTATATATAATATATGTATTGTAAATGGATACTCAATTGATCCAGACTATGAAGGAACACATAAAGTATCATGTAGTAACTTAAAAGTGTTAAACTTAAACTTAAAATACTCTGTAAAAAAGCATTAAGGTGCTTTTCTTATCTGGGGTGCTGTTAACTTTTAGCGGTTTCTGAGGCCGTGCAACAGAGGAAACTCATGGGCTTCCTTTCTTAGGTCGGTCCTGATGAGGGCCAGTTTCATCATAACATTTTTTTTATTCTTCCTTTCACATCAACTGACCTTCATTTCTTAAAAGTCAGTTTCTTTACTCAGTTGAGTAGTTCTTGCTTCTCATAATATGGAAATCTGGATTAGAACATTGCTCAAATAGAGCTATTATTCACTGTATACCTGTAACTCTACCTCTTCACTACTTTACAACTGATGCTCTCAGTTTAACTTTAACATTAAGAGGCAAGAAATTCAAGTAATTAACTCTTGATTGAGTTCAGCACAGCTGTTAGCTGAAAAAAGCCTGAATTCCAAGTGAGAAAATATAAAAAAAGCCAAGATGTACAAAACTGTCATTTAATCAATTCAGTTACAGTGCATTACCAGCTGATAATGGCACTCATAGAATGCCTCTCAGCCAATCGCGTTGCAGGGTCGGAACTAACTGTGGTATAATATGGATTAGAACATTATTCAAATAGAGCTATTCACTGTATAACTCTACCTCTTCACTACTTTACAACTGATGCTCTCAAACTTTAACATTAAGAGACAAGAAATGCAAGTAAATAACTCTTAAAAAGTTCAGCACAGCTGTTAACTGAAAGCCTGAATTGCAGCTGAGAAAAAAAAAAAAGCCAACATGTTCAAAAAAATTATCTAAGCAAGAGGGGCTACTTTGACGAATCTAAAATAGATAACATATTCTGGTTTTAAAGGGTGTCCAAACTTTTAACCTGAAGAGAAAAAAAATAAATAAATAAATGTAGGTGTTCTAAAACTTTGGAACGGTAGTGTTCAAAAGAAAAACTAAAGAACACTTCATGCTTCATCCCTTATTCAGTGTTTTAACCTGCCAGTAGTATATAATCTATAGCTTATGATATTAGTATGTTGTACACAATTGGGACGCAGCCCCTATAAAGCCCTGAAAGTGGTAATAACCAGCGGCTCTGAACACAGACCGGGAAGTGGCTAGGGAACGCTAAACCCTAAAAAAGCCACCTTTGAATGCGTCTGGAACGAAGCCAATCTCACCCACTCCCTCCAACACATCCCCCCCATCCAGCTCCTCTCCATCTCCAGGGGCCCGAGCCCCGGCTACAGCTGCGGAGTGAATGACAACGCTCCCTGCGAACGTCTGCTAGCGCCCGTCTCGAAGCCGCGAGGGCCCCGTTTCCCAAACACATGGTGCCTGATATCGCTAACCGAGGAGCTTTCAATCTTTATTTACCTAAAACAAAAGAGCCCCCAGCCTTCAGCGGCCCGAGGCCGGCCGTTTTACAGCACGCGGCCCCCCTCCTCCGGCAGCGGGGGCCGGCCATTGTGCGACTCTGTGTGGATCTGAAGCTATTATGGGAGTGTAAATGATTTCGGCAGGAAGTTGCAAATTGTATAAATATTTAGCGTCTAATATAAGAATGAGAAAAAAAGAAACAGAGGGAGAAACAAAACAAACGGAACGGCAAAAGAAAAGGAAACAAAGGAAGTCTAATGACAGAGCTGGACCCGGGCCAAGCGAGCGCGGCCGACTAAATCCAAACACAAAAGGGATCTTGGAGCAAATTTTGGGCACTAACTGTGGCAATAACAGCGCGCCCAGAACAATGAGGCAACAAAAACACCTGGAGAGGATTCAAGCAGGGGGCGACGGGGGGAAATCAGCACAATGAGAAAATTTCGTTCGCTGCCAGAGATCGTGTGTTTATTTCTTCTGCTTTCTGCAAACGTTTGAGAGAATTCGGACGTCTAAATCGCGCCGCACTTCTGTATTGCTATTGTATTGCATGTGTTACTTTGATGTTTTTTTTTCGTCTGCAGCCGAAACAGAAGGCAGGCATGAAATGGAAACCCGCTGCTTTGTGCGCTTTCATACAGGGTTAGTCAGGCCGCTGGAGAATAGAGAGACAGTGAAGGCGTGACTGGTGGAGTGGACAGGATCCAGCTACTACGGGGGTAATGGTATGTGTAGCCACGACCAACTTTTAAGGTACATACTGAGAAAACATGGTTAAAGGTGAGGTAAAAAATCCATATGCCCATCAATGTCGATCATGTTGTAAGAGGGGAGTTGTAGAGGAAAAGTTGTAACTGCCAACTTTTTAACAGCAAGTTGTAACCGGCAGTGTAACCATCAGGATGTAACCATTAGGTTATTAATAATTCCTTTATGTATGAAAATAAATACATCTGCTTTAAAACACTGTAACCTGAGGCCACCAATTGTAACCACCAATTTGTAACTGCTCCTTTGTTACCACCACTTTGTAACCGCCACTTTGTAACTGCCACCTTGTAGCTGCCACTTTGTAACTGCCACTTTGTAACTGCCACTTTGTAACTGCCACTTTGCCACCTTGTAACTGCAATTTTGTAACTGCCACTTTGTAACCACAATCTTGTACTTTGCAACAACCACCTTGTAACCACCACCTTGTAAATGCCACCTTGTAACCACCACCTTGTAAATGCCACCTTGTTACTGCCACCTTGTAATCAATGTAACAGCCACTTTGTAACTGCCACATTGTAACTGCCACAATGTAACTGCCACAATGTAACCACCACAATGTAACCAATGTAACAGCCACTTTGTAACTGCCACATTGTAACTGCCAAAATGTAACCACCACAATGTAACAGCCACTTTGTAACTGCCACTTTGTAACTGCCACCTTGTAACTGCCACCTTGTAACGGCCACCATGTTACCGCCACCTTGTAACTGCCACCTTGTAACTGCCACCGTGTAACGGCCACCATGTTATGGCCACCTTGTAACCACCACCTTGTAACTGCCACAATGTAACCACCACAATGTAACCAATGTAACAGCCACTTTGTAACTGCCACTTTGTAACTGCCACCATGTTACCGCCACCTTGTATCTGCCACCTTGTAACTGTCACCTTGTAAGCATCATGTTGTAACCACCAATTTGTAACTGCTTCCTTGTAACCACCACCTTGTAACAGCCACAATGTAACCAATGTAAAGGCCATCTAGTAACTTCCATATTGTAACCGCCACCTTGTAACAACCAAGTAGTTTCATGTTTATCTGCTACAGAAAGTACTATTCTATGGGCAGTGTGTGTGTGTGTGTGTGTGTGTGTGCATTTGCTCATCTCTGTCAGCAATGGTTGCAACTGAAAGTAAAGCATCTAAATGCATTATTTAGAAGAGGTGTCCACAAACATTTGGACACACAGTTCACTAGCAGTAGTTCTGTAACAGCCGTGTAAAATCCCAACCCAGCGTCCTTTTTCCGTCCTCAGTGTTCCCAAAGAAATTGACCTGGTGGTCAGGGTGTGTGTTAGGGGTTGATAAGACTTGATAGCGACTTAATGGCTTCCATCCTGTATGTGTGTGTATGTGTGTATGTGTGGGAAATAGAGATAGATAAAGAAAGAGAGAGAGAGAGAAAGAGAAAGACAAAAACAGACAGACCGACAACCAAAACACCACAAGCCATGCACCACATAAATAAGCCTCCACACAAACCACACAAACAGCACCAGCGCTCATCAGGTGACGCAGCGTCACCGGCGAGGCCTCGGAAACCCCTGCGGCCTCCGCTCGCCACGGCAACCACCAAATCCTGCAGATCGCCCAGTAATTCCTCTTAAAAAGAGACGCTAAACCTGTCCCGGCCTGATTGCGCTCAGAAACACAGACGCAGGCTTCCCAGACGAAGGTGTGTCTGCCCGTAAGTGGCTGTTGGGAAGGTGTTTAGTCTGAGAGTTTAGCGAAGGGGCTTTGTAGTGGTCGGACACACACCGGAGCCATTTCCACATCCCCCAAACCGCAAAGCGCTGGGGATTTATGGAAAACTCAGGAGCCCCTGCGTTTGTGTTTTGCTGTTTTTCCCCCTAAAGCTGCAATTAATGATGCCTCGGTGTGTTTAATGTCGAGCTAGCCTTATGGAAATAATCACGCTACGTGAAGCGACGACAGGGGCCAGACAAAGGGAAGGCAGCTCAAATAAAAAGAAGACAACAACAAAGTGGGAGGTGGTGCTGGTGGTGGTGGAGCAGTTGTGTAACTCAGGTTGAACAGTGTTATTTGGTTGGGGGCGGAAGGGAGCTAGTTTGCTTGATATGTAGGTGGGTGGGTGGGTGGGTGGGTAAGTGGGTGTATGCGACAGTAAAGCAGGTAGGGTGGTCTTCTTTTACATGGAAAATGTTTTGCCATGTTCTGCAAGAAAAGGATGTTTCATCAAAAATTTGTTGCACCCAGAAGGACATGCAGGATTGCAATGCTTTTACACCCTTCAAAAGAAAGATAAGTTATCAGGAGCAATAAATGATTTTCGACTGGGGATAGGACACCCTGTCAGCAGTCTATTTCCATGGCTTGCACTCATGCACCGTTAAAATAGGAATGTATCTACTGTGATGGGCAAGGTGGTCTGGAAATATCTGGCGTGTTTCTACCTTGGTGGTGGGAAACACAGGTGCGCCACTGACCAATTAAAACCCTGACAACAGTCAACAGTAGGCTGCCCAATCCTATCCTAGTCATGCAAGAAATCTGCATGTGTTGCGCATGTTCAGCACTCGTTACACACACAAATAAACAAAAAAAATCCATATTTTACATTAACAATAAACAAAATAAAGACTAAAATAAAATAAAAAACATTGCTGTTCTTTAAATGAGCTGCTGGCGTACCTTCACAAGATATCAAACCAAATCCTCACAACAATGTTCCCCAAAAATCTAGTAGAAAGCTTTCCCTGGACACTAGAGACATTTACTCTGACAAAAAAAAAAAGTATTTTTAATATCCTTGATTTCAGAAGAAATATTCAATGAGCAGGTGTCCCAAAGCGCTGGTCATGGCATAGAACCTTAAGGAAAAGTTTTTGTGAAGGCAGCAGTATGTGCAGATTTTTTCTGTACTTTATAGATCACTAATAAGTGGGTAATAATATGGTAATATTACGGAAACAAGTTGTATTTATCCATAAATTAAATATCAGATTCCTACTTGGTGCTGATTAATAAATTATATTATATTTTCTTTTGGACTACCACTACAATCTTTATACTGTTATGGAGCTATTGCCTCGACAATTACTGATTTATTAATCATTTATTAACAAGTAGGAAACTGATAACTTGTTTTTACAATATTACCATATTATTACCCACTTACTAGCTATCTGTAAAGTGCTACCCAAATTTTAATAGCCTTGATTTCAGAAGAAACATTGAATGAGCAGGTGTCCCAATACGTTTGGCCATACAATTGGTACTCTGTAATAATACAGCAGTTATTACTGCTTTATAAGCACTGCCATCGGGTACAATCATCTACAGAGCTTGTCCTCCAACTAACAAACCATCCAACATCAACAGCTGACTCCACTGATGCTCTCAAAGGGGTTTAATACCATCAAATCTTTACTGCAAAAAAAATAATCAAATAAATAAACTTCTGGGAATAGTAGAGGCTGTTACTACAGTAAATGTGGGACAACTAATCTAATAATACTCTTGATTTTAATAGAAATTCTGATTAAAAAAACTGGTATCCACCATTTTTTGGATTCTCAAAATGTATCTAAAGCAGTAGAGCGGAAACACACTGAACACACTGAAGTGTGTGAACCAACACTGTTGTCTCTCAGGGTCATTTTGTTTGTTTGAACTGAGCAGCAAACACACTGAAGGACTGCTCTCCATCTCTTTCACACACACACACACACACTCGCAGCCTTTTGAAGCTGCCACCCACAGTCATAGAGTCAGTGTAGCCGAGCAGCTGCTCCTGATTACTCATGTTTACAGTGAGCATCGGGCATCTGCTGGGTGCAATCTCTCTTTTACACACACACACACACTTTCACACACACACTTTCACACTCTAATGTCCTACACACACACATTGATGATAAGTGCTCACACTCACTTTCGCACACCCCTAGCAAGCATGTAACAACGTAAATGAACTGATTTACCAAACCAGGTGTCGATATGATGATAACTATAAACAATACTTCTTACTGTACTTTCTATACTAATCACAGCAGTGCTGCTGGCGTTTTTGAACCCCTCAGTTGAACACAGCTGGACTAGAGGATGACCAACACTGTAAACTGTGCAGCAATAGATTCAGAGATTCTGTCTCTGACTTTACTTTATCTACAATGTTGAGCTGCTATTGTAGGTAGGGTCTAATAAAGTGATTAATTAAACACAGTGTTTAAAAACGCCAGCAGCACTGCTGCAGTGTCAGATCCACTCACATTTCTATTTTGTACAATTATATCCCTCATTTTGGAACAGATTTACAAGGGAATTGGGACAACCCTTTGAGCACTCGATACAGATATAACTAGCTATAGCAGTGGAGCGCTAAAGTTCAGCAACCTACCTGCTGCTGCTTAACTAGTTAACTTCAATTACGACAAAACAAAACAAACTTATAACTAAAAATATTTTACTCTATTTTTCTTTTCCACCTTAAATGATGCACTCTCTGACATTAGCTGCACCATTTAAGTTGGAACGAGAAAGTTTGTTAGCTATCTAGCTATTTAAACAAACTACTAGGGATTTTTTCTTATGCTTGTTATGAAGAAAATGGATATAAAACACTGGAACGACACATTAAACTCTGGTAATATAGTGGGTTTTTTTTTAACAAGGTTGAATGTGCCGCCATCTTGCTAGTCATTCTCCTAACCCTCTGTTTTGAGTGTGCCTCAAGTACCCCTCCAGCCTAACAATAAGAATCGGCACAACCTACCCTTAGGCATGAAAGCATAAAACAGAGGGGTAGGGCTAAGTGGTTGGGCTCCCCCACTCCCCCGTCGGCCTGCACTCACACTACATTTAAACAATCCGTGCCTGAGCACACTTACATTATTACTTTCAACAACAAATTCAACAACCCCGCCATGTAAAGCACCCTCTCTCAAGAGCACGTACCCACTGTGTCCTTGATAAAAGTGGAGATAATCTGCTTTAACTTACATTGAAATCCTAGGGTGATGACGATCAGCACAAGGCTGCATCTGTGAGCTGATGTATCGGAACCGAGTCGCTGCGCTTTTCTTCCGAGTGCACTCTCATGCTACTTGGCAATACCACAGAACTCAGCAGCAGTTCAAAAAGAGGTGGTGGCTGTCTTCACATGTATCGGAGGAGGCATGTGCTAGTCTTTACCCTCGTGGTTTTCACTAGGGGCATCACTAATGATAGGGGGAGTCCTAATAAGTGTGTTGGGAAAATTGGACTTGTAACTTACAGAAAAAATGGGATATAAAAAAAAAGGATATGTGTGTGTTGCCACACAGTGTTAGTGTTTCGCAGTTAGACGTGTTCGGAGACGGTAATGTTGAGCAGAGTCCCGCCAGGTCGCCCCTGGACGAGGCCGAGCGGGACGAGGCCGGGGGCTGTGCGATGGTTGGACGCCATCAAACACGCTGACCTTTAGCGAAAAGGTCTGAGGCAGGAGAACGACACAATGTGCGAAGACACTAACGCGCTGTGTGAATAGCCAGTTATAATTAGATCAACAGTGCCCTGTCTGTGTGTGTATGGGAATGTGTGGGTGTGTATGGGATGGTGGGGGGGGGTGGTGTAAAGATAAAGAGCGAGGGAGAGAGAAAGATAGATAGAGAGAGAGAGTTCAGCATGTTTTGTGTATCTCACTCGTTCTAACTGACTGTTACTAACCGAACAGGATGGACAGAGATATCAACAGGAAGTCTGTGATTGTTGCTGCTAATTGGAGTTCAAAGGAGCTTGGATGTGTTTTGCATAAATACAGGGAAGAGATTTTCCATGTGGTTGCGAAGCAAACGGGTTACACACACACACACACTTATACACAAACACACACACACACACACACACACACAGAGACACGCTACCGTAGTCTTCTCGGTGAACTGCGTGACTTTTCACAGCTGTCGTTTCTTGTATTTGATACTGTATAAATGATGCAGTATAACCCAGCTGAACATGTGTGTATTATAATTACTTTTATTTTATTTATATCAACGATTTCACAGTGTGTCTTAGTGCGGACGGCCAACAAATCTATGTCTAGAGGACCTTTGGTCTTCATTACAGGCTCTTTGACAGCCCAACACTATGTCAATGAAAGCGCAGCGAAAGTTCTACTAAAGACTCCAATGCTACATCACCTAATTACCTATCCAATCAGCTGTTCCCTCTGCCTTTAAATAAGATCACTCATTCAGTACCTTTGCTGCCTTTCAGACGCTGATGGTCGTTCTTACCCTCCTCCTTCCTCACCGCCTCCAGGTTGGTCCCGTTTGGTTGCCCGGGGGTTGGCTCCGCCCCTGTCTCCAATGTACGACAGGATCTGCAGAGCCCAGATGAATCAAGACCTGGGCCGATGACGGGGCCTACGCCAAAGACTCTACTAGAGGACTGTTTCAATATAACCTCTTTATATATGTATCTTTGTTTTGCTAAATATGTTAAAACATTAACACACACTCTGATGCGTTATTCCATAGGTTCTTACAGCCATTTCAGGCAGAAACATGGGCCAGGTAAAAATTTTTTATTTTTTAATAAAAACATGAGGACACTGTACTTCCTGTACAAGGACAAAGGTTAGTTTTTATACTAAACTTTTTATAGGTCCTAGTAATCCCAAATAGCAAGGAGAAAGTAAAAAATGTCAGGCATATGTCCAGGTCTCAGGAGGTTATAACTTTTATCAGATCTCACTAATGTTTTGTGGCTGATAGCATCAAATCCTCACAGCAATGTTCCAGCTACTAGTGTAGAGGCAATGTTTCTGAAGCAATGTACTCTATTAATAGGCTTGATTTCATAAGAAACTCCAGACAAGCTGGTGTCTGAAAACGTTTGCACTCTCAGACACACTGTACTAATTTAACTTTAATGCTCCAGCTCTGTCCAACATCTACCACCTACCCCCCCCCCCCGCCCCCACCCTCGCCGTCCTCCTGGAGACCCCTCATTATACAGCAGGATTCTGCTGATTCTGAGCCCATGGTGGAGGACCTTAATGGAGGGATGGAACGAAGGTGGGCATCAGAGAGGAGTACGGGGGGGGGGGGGGGGGTGTTCAACTTCATTAAGTGTTCATCTATTATCAGCTGATTTCTTCCCTATTATCCCTCCATCCTGCAGGAATCCCATTTCTCCCCCCATCAAATCCCATTATCATTTCAGAGGAGCGTTCCGCTCATCTGTCACCTGAAGCCCGAGAGAGGAGCGCACTAATGGAGCTGAGTGAGGAGGACTTACTTCAGCCACAGCCTGCTCCTCTACCTCTACCTGCACTCCTCCTTTCTTCTCCTCTGCTCTCTATTCTCCTCCTTCATTATCCTCTGGTCTTTTTCTTTCTCTTGTCTCGTCTCTCCCTATTCTGTCTTGTCCTGTCTCATTCCATCCCTTCCTGTCCTGCCTTGTCTCTTCTCTTTTCTTCTCTTCTCTGTCTCGTCTTGACCTGTCCTGCCTTGGCCCATCTCATTCTGTCCTGCTTTTTCTCCTCTTCTCTTCTCTTCTCTTTTATTATTTTTTTATCTTTTCCTTTCCCGTCTTGTCTTATCCCACCCTGTCCTGCCTCTTCTCTTCTTTTCTCTTCTCATTTCTTTCCTTTTTTCTCTACTTTTGTCATCTGTTCCTTTCTTCTCTTCTCTTCTCATTTCTTCTCTTCTCATTTCTTCTTTTCTCTTCTCTTTTGTTTTAATTTCTTTCATTTCCTTTCTTCTCTTTTCTTCTCTTCTCATTTCTTCTCTTCCCTTCTCATTTCTTCTTTTCTCTTCTCTTTTGTTTTAATTTCTTTCCTTTCCTTTCTTCTCTTTTCTTCTCTGACCTTCTCTTCTGTTCTGTTTTAATTTCTTTCCTTTCTTATCTTTTCTTGTCATTTCTTTCCTTTCTTTTCTTCTCTTCTCTTTTCATTTCTGTCCTTTCTTCTCTTCTCTTCTGTTTTCATTTCTCTTTTCATTTCTTCTATTCTCTTCACTTCCTTCCTCTCTTCTCTTCTGTTTTCATTTCTTGCCTTTCATCTATTCTCTTCTATTCTTTTCTCTTGTCATTTCTTACCTTTACTTTCCTTTCTTCTCTTCTCTTCTCATTTCGTTCCTCGCTTCTCTTTTTTGTCCTCCCTATTCTATTCTTCTCTTTTATGATCTTCTGATCTTTTCCTTTCTCTTGTCTTATCTTGTCCTGTCTCATCCTGTCCTGCCACTTCTCTTCTATTCTTTTCTTTTCTCATTTGTTTCTTTCCTTTCTTCTCTTTACATACTTCTCTTTCTTCTTTATTCTTCTCAAATTTCTCTGTTTTCTTCTCTTCTTTTCTTTTTTCGCTTCTGTTCTCCTCTTCCTTTTGTCTAATTCTCTTCTTATCATTTCTTCTTTTCTTCTTTTTTTACTCCTTTCTTCACTTTTCCTCTCTTACCATTTTAAGCACAGACTAACTTTTTAATCAGGTAACTGTGATTATAAGTATAGAGACATTTATTTGGACACAAAAGCAAAAATACCTGTAATTCACTCTAATTATAAATATATAAATAAATTATAATTAGTAAATGAGTAAATTAAATGTAATATTAGTGATAAAGTACAGAACTTTAAAGCTTAATGCTTTCACTTTTGTGCTGCATTGCCTCAAAATCAGCTGCCATTAGTCTGGGCTGTGTCTCAGTTTATTGGATTAATCATCTTCAGTTATAATCTTGTCTCAGTTATCAGTGGTGAAACGCAGCTGTCTGTACTGCGTGTGCTGCGTCTTTCACAATCAGCTCAATACAACACTTCCGTCCTGCATTCTTCTCTGACAGGACGGCGTGACCGTGTCCAGAGCCGTCCCTGCACTTCCCGTGTCCACAGCCCTCCAGGCCACAGCTGTTCTAGGAATCTCTATTTAACCAGAGATGAGCTCACATCCTGGTAATCAGGGCAGGGGGTGTGCTGCTAAAAACAGGGCTCCAATCAAGTCTGGGCAGCCGCCAGAGTTCCCCTGTCACATTGTCGCCCGGTGCTGCTGCACTACAAGCCTCACGTAGCCTCACAGAGCTCAGGAACGAGTGAAACATGCTACCGAATAAACGTGGGGTCAGTAGAATAGAACAGAACACAGAGCAAACTGCTCCTCACCTGGTTTCACTGTCTGGTGAAAACAAAAGCTAAGAAAGTCTGTGGATTTTGTGGAAAGATGCTAAAGATGTGCAAAAAAGTATAATCATAAACATAATGTATGCTGTAAGCCATTAGCATTAGCATGAGCAAATTAGCTAATAAAATACTAAGCTTAGATTCCGCTGATTGGCTTCTGACTATGGCGAGTAAAACACAGCTCTGGAAAAAAAATTAAGAGACCAATTCAGTTTCTGAATCAGTTTCTCTGATTTTGCTATTTATAAATATTGTCATTTAGAGCATTTATTTGCAAAAAATGAGAAATGGCTGAAATAATACAAAAGATGCAGAGCTTTCAGACCTCAAATAATGCAAAGAAAACAAGTTCATATTCATAAAGTTTCACGTTTTCATAAATCAATATTTGGTGGAATAACCCTGGTTTTTAATCACAGTTTTCATGCATCTTGGCATCATGTTCTCCTCCACCAGTCTTACACACTGCTTTTGGATAAGCAGTTCAGTTTGGTTTGATGGCTTGGTATCTGGAATTTGGTAAAATCCAGAGCTGTATATATAACTGTATATACTCATCATCTAAGAAAATTTAAGATCAGACCACAGGAATGAAACTTGGTGGGTAGTTGTGTCAGACTGTAAACTAAAAAATCGACCAATAATGGAGATACTTGTTTTTCACTGGACAACGACAATTTGTAGCCGAGCTCTGCTTGAACTCAGTTCTAAACTTAGCACCGCAGTTAGGTTAGCGGCTAATGCTAATGCTGCTGCACCAAGCCTTAGTGTTGGAGAAACTACAGTAATGTAACTGTCGGTTTTTGGAAAAAATTAAAGGGTTTTAAGAGAGCCTTATAGTCCGAAAAATACGGACAATGAATGAAAAAATCCCTCATGATTCACTATTACGGGAAAAAAAACAGAAAGAGAGTAATAAAGTGAGAAATAAAAAAAAGTGCTGTTCTGCACCGCTTGACCCTCGTCCACACCCCTCTCTCTCTCTCTGTCTCTATCTTTCTCTCTCTCTCTCTCTCTCTCTCTCTCTCCGCTATATATTATTAGTATTCTACAGGAAGCCTCAGCACTCAAGGTTACCCTCACTCTAAACTGCTGAAGATAAAAAAACTGTCCTCCTCATTAGCATCTGTGGGTAAAACCCAGCTAATCTTATTCACACTTATCCCTCTCGCGGTGACACCGTGCCCCCGTTTTTCTATTCTTTCCCCCGGTAAAGGTTACGACCTCATTTTCTGAGCATTTTCTCCCGTAAATCTGCTTACAAATCAGAGTTTGTGGAGAATAAGGGCCGCCTCTGAGGACCCTCTCCTCGCCCCACCTTTTCTCCTCTCTTCAGCTTTAATTGAATGCAATAATAGATGCTGCCAGAGAGGAGCACCGATCTAATAATATGAACGTCAGTATCTTCTGTGACTTTGGAGATCTTGTTTGGGAAATCCATATGATTACAGGCTCTGGTCTATCAAAGATATTAAAGATCTATGGGTATTTTTAATATCTTTTAAAGTTTTCTTAAACTTCTTAAATATTAGGATATATTATTCCACAATGTTTGACCCCACTTCTGCCATAATCTGCCCTACCTAACGATCTGACCCAGCTATCATATACTTATACTTCTTTTTAATTGAGCTAAACTGCTGATTAGGCACAGTTTAATCTGATTTATTATCCAAATCACATACTGCTATAAACAAATGCTGTTTCTGCTGCTGCTCCATGCTGTTTACACACTGACCGCAGCAGTATGTGCAGCGTTCACTGCTGATTTTTTTTTTTAGCATACGTTACATTATCCACTATAACAACTTGCATCTTAAGAAGAACAAATGAGATTTATCCCAGTTAAACTCAGAATATTGTTGTGGTTAATTAAATTAACTAATTCGTTTTTTTTAAAGAACAGTCCTAATGAAATGCTGGCTACATTTATTTAAAAGCATGATACATATAGGCTTTGTAAAACATTTATAAACATTGAATTACAGCCAATGAAAACACAAAAATCAGTGTCTCAGAAAATTATGATATCATATAAGACCAATTGGTTCTGTTGGCAGTGTGGGCAGTGTGCCAAGTCCTGCTGGAAAATGAAATCCATAAAAGTAGTCAGCAGAGTGAAGCAGGAAGGGCTTTATGATTTTGATATAGCACAGTGGATCAACACCAGCAGATGACATGGCTCTCCAAACCATCACTGAGTTTTTTGGAGATTTTTTTCTTCTGCAAATGTTAGTCTGTTTGCCCTGTACTGTAAAACAGAACATCTCCAAAGGTCTTGGGTGATGATCTTTATATTTATATACCAGATCAAAGCTATTTAGGTGCCATAAATGGGACCGATTCAATACTTAGCAGATGGTTTTAATGTTATGGCTGATCAGCAAAAATACCTCTATACAGAAACAACGCAGGAACAAAAGGCACAGGCTGATACAAGTGTAGCCACGGTAATCACCCCAATCTCAGACATAACATCTGACGAGGAAGAAGGAAACGTGAGGGCGAGTTTAACTAAACACAGCACTGGAAACACCTGGAGAGGGAGGGGTCACTGACTAGACACAGGTGTGAACAATGAATAACAGGTGGGCAAGTGGGGCGGAGACTGAACACAAAAATAAACACCTCGCATATGTACCACCAGAGCCACGAGGGAGGAATAAAAACAGGGAAGAAAGCAGAAAGAGGCAAGGATAAGAGATAGATGGATATGATACGTCTGTTTTAGGTAAGTCTGGCTTAGTGTGGGTCTAAAAGAAGCAACAAAAGGCATTTCTAGACCCCTTAATTATACCCTGCACTGATACATTGCTGGTGCATTTCTATCTTGTAAACGCAAAACACAGGTGCACCACTGACTGATTAAAACCCTGACAACAGTCAACCATCAACAGTCAATGTAAAGTGGTAGCTAGCCCCACTTTGCATCAACAATAAACAAAATACTAAATAAAAAAACTTTGCTGTTCTAGTAAATGACCATGATAAATTAAGAGAATTAGTACATGCATTTTTTTTTTGCACTTTTGCATATTTCGAGACGCACTAGGTCTACTTTTCCTGTCGTTACTATAGCAAAGTTTTTGGAGTTTTTAAAACTCTTTCTGAGCACTGTCTCAAATCACATTGTACACCCAACATGTTTTACTAGTAATAAAAACCTAAATCAGTTTACTGTTGTAAGTAAAGGCATGCAAAAAAGAGAATTGTTTAATCAATGGATATTTTAAACTGATTTTAAATCAGACAGGACATGTACTGTTTGGGTGGAATTACTGCTTTTTACGACCTAAGAAGTGCACTACATAGCGGAGATGGACTGATGAGAGCCAGTTTCATCATAATGTTTTATATGGTCTTTGCGGTGACTGCACTTGAAGATACTTTCTTGAAAGTTCTTAAAAAGTTTCGAATTGATTGATCTTTGTGTCTCGAAGTATTATTTTCTTTATTTAGTTGAGTAGTTGTTGCTTCTCATAATCTGGATTAGAACATTAATCAAATAGAGCTATTGTTCACTGTATACCTGTAACTCTACCTCTTCACTACTTTACAATTGAGACAAGCAATTTAAGTAATTAACTCTTGACGAGTTTAGCACAGCTGTTAACTGAAAGCCTGAATTCCAGAGAAAATTCATTTGTGATATGCAAAGCTGTCATCTAAGCAAGACGAGCTACTTTGAAGAATTTAAAAATAGAAAAATAGTGTACATGACTTGCCCAAGCATGAATTTATTTTCTGAGACTCACCCATACTGGAGTTGATGTCTCCATTCTCAGAGTCTGCACCATGGTTGTTACTGCTGTGGTAGCTGTTCAACACCTCCATTTTAATCTTCTTCTTCATGGCTTCTGCTAGAGTGGCAGCTGTTAGACCTGAGAGAGAGAGAGAGAGAGAGCATGATTAAATGTATGTCCAGGAAATTTTTAAACAGATATAGCTAACTAGATCTATCTAAACTGTGGTCATGAAGGGATGCACATGGTCAGCATTAATACGCTTCAATAGTCTGTGACACTCAAGCTACGATTGTTGATGTATTACGTAAAGAGCCACAAAACCCTAAACCATATATATATATATATTTTTTTTTTTATTAATAGCTGAAATGTGTTCTTTTGCAGTCATAAATCACACCAGTTCTGCTTACAATTATTATAAACATTTCCTAACCTTTAAAAAACACTTTTACTGTGGTAATGTCCACCTCTGCAGCACTGCTACCTCTCAGGTTTAACTGAGCTATAGGTGTGGATGCTGCTGCTGCAGCTCAGCCAATCAGCTCTCCTTCCTGCCCCCACCTCTAAACCCATACATCACCCAGCAGTGCTGCTCCCAAACTACCCCTCCTATTTTTTAGCCTTTTTCAAATTTGAGCCGAGTGTGGAGTCAGCTAAAATCAGGGAGTTTAGTGCCACTTTAAACAATATCTACACAGTTATTAAAGGCACTTATTATAAAGTATTTTTTTAAATAAATAATTCAGTTATGAATTTGAGTGAAGAACTGAAGTTTAGGCTTCTGTATACGGTTTAAAACTTAAAACTCATATCTAACAGCACATTCAGAAGATTTTAAATAAAACAGTCTAGGCAGCACGCTGTCAAATACTGCTCTGAGATCAGTGTTGCTTTATCAGTGACGTATGAAGGATGCTGGACTCAGGGTGGGCTGGATAAGGGCTGCATGGCCCCCCTCTCTTTCCATCACAATCTACTGATTAGCATTCATGCTGTCAGGCACCTGCCCAACGTCACAAGCCTCAGCTAACACACACTGACTTTGCCCCGGTGTGTGTGTGTGTGTGTGTGTGTGTATCCTCGGTGTTACAGCGTAATTCAATTAGGCTCAGATTAGCATCCCTTCACTGCACTGAAAGATGATGCTGAGTACAGGACTATAGACTCAGCTCCCTCCATCCCTCCCTCACTGTTTCTTTACTTACCAGCAAAAAGCATCCAATCACTGCTTTTATAATAATTCCCCAAAAATACAACACTATGCATCCTTTCACACACTCCGCGTAAAGTGCGTCGCAACGCTCATTGCTATCTTACACCCCGTCAACAGTCTATTTTTATGTTGCGCCCGCGCTGTTAAAATAGCGTCAGAGTTTAGGAATAAATCTACACTGACGATATGAGGCGTGATGGTCTGGAAGTGAGGTGTGTTCAGGTACATTTTTGGTGTGTTGCTACAGTATTTTGGAGGTTGAAAACACAGGAGCTCCACTGACTGATTAAAACCCTGACAACAGTCAATCATCAGAGTCCATTCCTATAGATGCTCCCACCACGTATAAACTCCCACTCGTTACACACACACACACACACACACGGACGCACTGCAGAGCTTAAACCCGACGTTTAACTCAACAATAAACAGAATAAAGAATAAAATGACATTACTGTTCCCTTAAATAAGCTGCTAGTGTATCTTTACAGAGTGAACACGCATTTCAAAAGCATTGCTCTGTTAAGATACGAATGCGCCAAAGTCAGAGCTCACCTGCCTCTTAGAGGGAATGGCAGGATTTTGCTTTTATTTGCTCTTTTCAATTTCAACAAAACTGACTATGCAAAAAATTAAACAGGCTACAACTATAAAAGAATCACAGTCCGTTCATTAATATCTGCTTTTTGTTTGTTTTCAAAAGTAATGCATATACATACAGCTCGGGAAAAAATAAGAGAGCAGTTAAAAACGATGAGTTTCTTTGATTTTACCAAATTAAAAACCTCTGGAATATAATCAAGATTAAGATAGATGATCACAAACCATCAAACCAACCTGAACAGCTTGAATGTTTACACCAGGAGTGTGTAGCAAAAATGTATCCAAAAGCAGTGTGTAAGACTGGAGGAGGAGAACATGATGCCCAGATGGATGAAAATTGTGATTAAAAACCAGGGTTATTCCACCAAATATTGATTTCTGGACTCTTAAAACTTTATGAATATAAACTTGTTTTCTTTGCAATTATTTGAGACCTGAAAGATTTTTTGTAATCTCAGCAATTTTTCATTTTTTAGAGAAATTATTTCAGCGATTTCTCCTTTTTTTAGAGCGGTCTCTTAATTTTTATATATATATATATAGTGTGAACACTAGAAATGGATCCTGAGTCCTGAACCAAGATTTCCAAGCCTTGGAAAGTGACGTTTTAAGAAGCAGGACATCTAAACCAGCAAGTTTAGAAGAAGCGTAATCAGCGAGTATGGAGCATAACGGATTATTTAACGTATCTACTTAATAAAAACACGTTTCCAGACTCTCCGGGGAGGCGAGAGCTCCACGGGGAGGAGACACCGTTCTGTAGACCAAACCGAGACTCAAACCCGGCCCAGAGTTCTGCTACTTTAGCTGGCTGGCATTTACACTCGCGGAGATTGGCTACAGTTTATTGTGCAAGTATGAGGTAATTGGCAGCACTGTGTCTATGTGTGTGTGTATCTATGTGAGTGTGTGTGTGTGTGTGTGTGTGAGAGAGAGTGTTTTCTCTCGGTTGCTCTCCAAATGCTTTCACAAAATGTCAAGATCAGAGCATGAAAGCCAAGGCCCCCATTCAGCCAGCAGAGAGGACGATATCAAAGCGCTCCTCTTTCTCTCTTTTCAAGCCACTCGGAGAAGAAAAAACTGTCCTCTCTCTCTCTCTCTCTTTTACTCTCTCTCTCTCTCTCTTTCCCTCCCTCCATCTCCCCGGAGGCCTTTGAGTTCCCATCTCCATAGCTGACATTGATAGTGTGACCTCTGCTGAAGATAAAAGAAAACTTGAGGCTGCCTGCACTATGGATTCACCAGCACACACACACACACACACTCTTGTACACACACACACACACTCGTACACACACTCTTTCTAAACGAGTACAAATGCACAGGCTACACACTTTCTAGGGCTCGCTTTGAGGACTGGGGGGGGAAGAAAGGAGCAGATTGAGAGAGAGAGAGTTTTCACACACACACACACACACACACTGACGCACACACACACACATTTAAACAAACACAAAAGCAAGCCAAGGGCGGCTCAGATGTCGATGCACAGCAAATACTATGCTGGTAAAAAGAAAGGTGCCGCTGCATTCAATAGTGTTCATCTCCATGTATTTCAATGGGAGTCAGTTACATTAACACTAACATACTTGGGATGAAATTAGAGTTTTTAGAGTTCATAAATTTACTTTGACTTTTATTTGATTGCATGTAGTATAAACCTGAGATATTGTATCTAATTTAATTTATCAGCATACACTACCATTTAGAAGTTTGGGCACACCTTCTAATTCATTGTTTAATTTAGTGTTTACTTTGTAGATTAATATTAAAGACAAGAAAACAATTAAGGGACACGTATTAAATTAAATTAGATAGTAAACAGTGAAAAAATAGTGTTAGTCCTCCACATTAATCCCCTGATCTAAACCTGATGAACTGAGATGGTGATTTGAGGTGATTTAATTGGGAGGAGCTGGAGCTTCACAGCCTAAAGGAAAAGCAGCAGCAGCTATTGTTCATCAGCACCTCCAGGAACTCCTTCCTTCAAGATGCTGAGAAAACTATTCCAGGTGACTCTCCCTCATGAAGACACTGAGATTAAAATCTCACAGAGAGTGTGCAGATCTGTCCTCAAAGATAAATGTGACGCTTATTTAGAAGAATCTAAAGTAGAAAGCCTATTCTGGTTTGTTAAACACTTTATTTATTGAATAATCCAGCATGTGTTCCTGTATATCTTTAATATAGTCTTCACTATTAAATTTAAAATGTAAAAAAATACTGAGGACAGGTCAGGACTGCAGACAAATAGAATATAAATGCATGGAAATGTCATCTTGAAAAGAAAGCATATATTACTCTAAGATCTCAAGATACTTTGTGTTCCTGCATTAATGCCTAACATGTGTTAAATGAACGTATAATTGTGAGCTCAAGTTCACAGCTTTCCCATTGGTCCCTGCAACCTTTCATTTGCATAGTTGGTGTGTCTATTGTAATGATGGGCAAAGAAACACACATAAGGCATGTTCCAATTTTCTTAAATAATCATGGGTGTACTTTGGGCGTAATGTGAAATAAACCAATCAGTGTATCATTTGCCATTCCCGTTAAGAGCCAGGTGAGCTCTGACTTTGGCAGATTGCTATTTTAGCAGCGCAGCTACCTGGATGTGTCCAATGCTTCTCAACAGAGGAAACTGACCTGCTGGTTTACACTCATTCATTCTGTATATTATGGATGTTAAAGTTAGCATAGCTGCCAACAGGCATGTGCAATGGATTTGTGCCTTGATAGCAATGAACGTCTGACTGTGGAAGTCTGTGAAGGTGGTTTTCAGTAATCAGTGGAGTGCCTGTGTTTCCCACTGCCAAGATACCTAAACACACATTACTTCCATACCACCATGCCCGTCAGTCAACATCACCCTTTGGAGTGATGAGGGGAAAGAGCGCCATCTACCCACCCAAAGAGAGAGCAAGGCCAATTGTTCTCTCTCAGGGCTCCGGCAGCTGATGGCAAGCTGCATGACCAGGATTCTAATCAGTGATCTCTTGATCATAGTTGCAGCGCTTAGCCCCATTTGTTTTAAAATAATAGGTCTATGCTTCTTCAGTGTTGCAATGTTAAATAACAACATTCTGAATAGATCACGATTTTAAAAAGCTCCGTTTCAACGCTCTACTTGCAAAAATCGAGCTTTTCGTTTACAAGGCAGGTCGAGTCAGGTCAGGCTGGACGTTTTTTAGGCCGAATCTAAGCTCTATAGTTCAGCTGGAATCTAACTGAGCTATAATAGAACAGCTGCTGATGATTTGTTGCTGGTTTGATGGTTATTTCTGTATTGCTGGCAGGTATGTTACAGGCTCAGGGGCGCGGGTGTATCAGTCGTATTAGAGCAAACACTCGTTTAGAGCGCTACGAGTGGGCTTTTTAATCTAATTAGCTGAAATGAGAGATATTTGTTGTGTTGCTGGTGCGAGCCCCCCGGCTGCTGTTTACGCGGCGACAGCGCACGCTGGCCCGGAGCCTCGCTGCACCGCCGCGGCTCGCCTGACCTTTGTCTCGTGTCGTAATTAAAAGGGATTACACTCAGCCCGGAGACCAGCTCACCTCCGGCTGTGTGAAGGAGGATCCGAACAGAACCGGGGGCAAGGTTTCCTGATGCAGCACTAAACACGGGTTCTTTAAGGGTTCTCTACTGAAAAAACAGTGGTGCTATGTAGTATATAAAATATGACAACCCAAATAACCATATCGTCTCTGTCCAATGAAAAAACACTTATCTCCAAAACAGCATTTTTACAGGAGAGAGAAAAAACCTTGTAAACTTTTAATGGAAGTCAATGTAAAAAGAGTTTATTTCAGGTAATTTTGAAGAGTTTCTATTGGTCCATTCATCAAGAAATTTTGGCACAGTGTAGGGGACAGTTTGTCTGTTCAACATTTGTACTAAACTAAAAATCGACAAAAAAAAAAAGTTTGAATGTTCTGTTTGTAGGTGGTTAAAGAAAGTTCTAAATAGCAGCAAAAAGGAAATGATGAGTCAAAATAAACCGTTATTGAATACGATATAGAACTTTTAGAATCTTTTGCTTTGACAAAAAATATAAACTATAAAAAATATTAAAAAATGAGTTACGATAACTATAACTTTGCGGATTTTAAATAGAGTTGTCAGCCTATCAGCTGATGTTTTATGTTAGTTTAATAAAGTAGTAATTTGGAATAAGTTGAACTTGAAACTCATGCAACCATTTTTTTTTCATATAGGTTGCATATATATTGGTTGCCAGGTAATCTGTCCATCTGGTGCCGTGATTAACTCTTAAAAATTGGTTATTTTAGGGTTTATAAGGGAAGAAAATGGTTCTATGTATAACTATCACAAGATCCATCCCCATGTTTAATGGTTATTTCCAAGAAAAAGATCTTACAAATTATTATGTAAGGGTTACATTTATAATAAAGTAAGAGGCCACATCAGTTTATGAATCAGTTTCTGAATCAGTTTCTCTGATTTTGCTATTTATAGATATATGTTTGCGTAAAATGAACATTGCTGTTTTATTCTACTAACTTTATTCTTCTACCTACAAACAACATTTCTCACAAAATCGAAACATAAATATTGCCGGCTCAGTTTCACTGAATGCGAACGGCTGGTGGAGCAATGGAGACTTCAGAAGAGGAAACTCAGTAGTTCATTTACTCATAGTAAAAAAAAGGAGTGAAGTTTCTGACTGAGAGCTCTATCTCTCTCTCTCTCTCTCTCTTTCTCTATCTCTCTCTCTCGCTGACTGTACATAACCTGGAATCGGATTCATCCTCTGTGAAAGTTTAAAATGATTCCTCCACATGCTCTGTGCAATTACCCATTCTCACCAGAGAATGCTGCTGCTTTTCAAGTGTATGTATTGCGTACCTTTGTTGCCAAGGTTTCAATAAACGTCTGACTGGTGACCTTCCAGACCACCACGTCAATTAGAGTAGATATATTCACAAGCACTGTTGCTTGATAGGTTCTTTTTTTTTCCATTGAATAAAGTCTGATAAAAGAGGGTTTTTAAAGGCTTTTATTTATTGTTTATTGTTTTTTGAAGGTGATTATTGTATACATTTCAAGTTGGTCCTTTCCTTACCTGTGTGAGACATCATCCCAGAAGACATGAGTCCAGAGACGGAGTGGGGCAGGACGTGGGGGCTGTCGGGTGACGTCACGCTCTGGGTTCTTTTGGGGGGTCGTCCGGGTCTGGAGCTGAAGGAACAGAAGAGAAAAGCGCTGGATGAATCGGCTGTGCTGAATATGAGTGAGATTTGAGACTATTGTGCTTCAGGGACAAAAGGTATCGGGTGTATCAAAGGCCGGAACATCTCAATACACTACAGAGAGAGAGAGAACCTGTAGTAGACTCTGTAGAGTATAGAGTACGTCTATTCATTTACCACACACACACACACACACACACATACCTATACACACAATGGTACATCGTCAAAGAGTGCCAGATCACTTTTAGGGTCCAATTTTAGCGCCTTTTTCCATGGGGGAGCCATCAACCATTCAACTTTGATGGCATTAACTATTTTATCTTAATTAATGTGGCTGTGTTTTGGATGTAATGTGCCAGAAGCCAAACAGTGCTTCACCTGCCATTCCCTTTAAGAGCCAGGAGCACTGTGGCTTTGGCGGATTGCTGTTTTAAAGTGGCAGTGCGCATTATTTTGTTTCTAAACTGAACGCAGAATCATTTCTGAGTGGAGAAGGGATAAAAATGGTGCTGGATGGACCATTCCTGCTAAACCTAATACTGTATATTCATTCTACAGCTTCTAAAAGAGGATCTTGCTCAGTTTCTCTGAACACGAGCAGCTGGTGGAGCATTGGAGACTTCAGAAGAGGAAACTCAGAGCTCAGTAACTCATTCGCACATAGTAAAACCAAAGAAACAAAAGAGTGAAGTGACGTCTGTATAGTTTGTATTCAGTCAGTGGTGCACCTGTGTTTTCTGTTGCCAAGAAAGATAGCAATACACCAGAAATTTACCTGAACACACTGTGAAACTTGAATGCTGGCGGGGTATAAGATAGCATGAGCATCAGGGTGTAATCTTGGTTTTCACTACAGCCTACTTTTACACTCATGAACTACAACAGTGCACCATTTCAACAGGACCATGCTCTTCCACATACTTAACATTTAACTATCAACAATTACTGCAGGACGGCAGTAATTAGGAACCTCTACAACTCCAAGACACCGATAAGATTTTACATTACATCATACATTTAGCTGATGCTTAAAAGTGACTTACATGGTTATTCCTGTTACAGAGTTGAACCAATGACCTGGAATTAAACCCCAGTCTCCCACATGGTAGCTTACTGGCAGGCGGTGGTGTTATCCACTGCACCACACCAATGCCCAGCACTGGTTTCAATGTGCATTGTGTTACGCATGTGTTATGTACTATTTTTTTGTATGTGTAGCTCAATAAATATGATCATTGCAACCCGACACCTCCTTCTTGGTGCAACTACTGCATTTATTTGACGTATACATGAGTGTATACAACACTAAAAGCACAATAATCATGATTAAATGCTCTCAAGGACATTCTCTACTCTTCTTTTCCTCTCTCTCTCTCTCTCTCTCTCTCTCTCCCCTGCCAGTAATTAGATCACACAGTAGCCTCATCTCCCTTTTCCACAATCAGCCGTTTTTTCCTCATGAATAATTCAGGGCATGTGCCTCGTTACCTGCTCCTCCGCACGCGCCCGTGTGCGGGCTCCATCCCGATTCCAGTTTACATATGCTAAAACTCAACACACACAAACATCCCCGCTAACCTGGATTTCCTGTCATGTTCCTCACGTTCGCCTAATTAGCTGCACGTCGGCGGTGCCACCGCGAGCTGGCACCACCCGAGACCTCCTTCTCTTCATTGTTACGCGGCTCTGATACTTTTAACGACTTGTTTGAAAGTTGCAAGTCATTTATAGACCCACGTCACACTTTTACACTCTTACACCTAATTTGTTTACCTCTTATTTAGCCTCTAGTTACTGTAGATACTGTAGAAAATACTAAACAGCTCAGCTCAGCTTCAGTCTGTACGTTAACGCTTTTGTAGTTCTACTGTATAAGCACAGAGTGTAGTCCCAGAAAAACTTCAAAAGAGATTAAAGATGAACTTCAAGCTCATCAAACAATATTAGCATTTACATTTAAGGTATTTAGCAGACGCCCTTATCCAGAGCGACTTACAACAACAGTGCTTCAGTGCTTGTTTTTTTACTTTAAAATATCCAGAGCTAGTTTGTAGAGATCAGGATCCAAGAGATACATCAAGCTTGATCATGTTTAAACCCCTGGTAGATTTAAATTTTTATGGTTAATTTGAGAACTGTTAGAAAAGATGAATATTCAGTCGGCGTTTGATGAAGGCAAGTGAATGATGCGATACAGCACATCCCTAGTGGACACTGAGGTGTTTAAAAACTCCAGCAGCACTGCTGCAGTGTCTGATACACTGAATTTAACAACACAACACACACTACTACAAAACACTAATCACCACCATTTAGCTTTTATAGCAGTATCTAACACTTAAACCTACTGTAGTTTAAGATTTAAAGCTAGTATTTTACAGATACTTTATTTTACATATTCTATAAATTACATTATAAAGTTTTATTTAGTTGATTTCAATCATTTTTTTTAGTTTTGTTCTATATTTTGCAGCAGTACTTGTGTCGTGGACCTTGTATAGATCTATCCTCTACACCAGGGGTGTCCAAACTACGGGCCGCGGGCCATTTGCAGCCCGTTTCCTTTTTTTAAGCGGGTATTTTAGAAATAGAATGAAAGTTGGCCCGCTGTTAAGCAGGTTTTTATAATGTGAGATTCAAAGTTTGAACGCTAGGTGTCAGAAACGAGCCAAAGAGTCTAAAAGCGAAAAGAGTGCGCATTTCTAGCGCAAAAAAACGGGCCAAAGAGTCTAAAAGCGGAGAGAGTGCACATTTCTAGCAAAGAAAAACGGGCCAAAGATTCTAAAAGCGGAGAGAGTGCGCAGTTTTGCTCAGGAAAAACGGGCCAAAGAATCTAAAAGCAGAGAGAGTGCACAGTTTTAGTGCAGAAAAACGGTCCAAAGAGTTTAAAAGCGGAGAGAGTGCACATTTCTAGCGCAGAAAAAACGGCACGAAGAGTCTAAAAGCGGAGAGAGTGCGCAGTTTTGCGCAGGAAAAACGGGCCAAAGAATCTAAAAGCAGAGAGAGTGCACAGTTTTAGTGCAGAAAAACGGTCCAAAGAGTTTAAAAGCGGAGAGAGTGCGCAGTTTTGCGCAGAAAAACGGGCCAAAGAGTCTAAAAGCGGAGAGAGTGCGCATTTCTAGCAAAGAAAAATGGGGCAAAAGAGTGTAAAAGCAGAGAGAGTGCGCAGTTTTGGGCAGAAAAAACGGGACGAAGAGTCTAAAAGCGAAAAGAGTGCGCAGTTTTAGCGCAGAAAAATGGGCCAAAGTGTCTAAAAGCGGAGAGAGTGCGCATTTTGAGGGTCTGATACACTCACTGTACCAACACTCTACTAACACCCTAATCACCACCACTTAGCTTTTATAGCATTATCTAAGACTTAAACCTACTGTAGTTCAACATTTAAAGCTAGTATTTTACAGATACTGTATTTTATATTTCTTATAAATAACATTATAAAGTTTTATTTAGTTTATTTAAATAATTTTCTTTAGATTTGTTCTATATTGTGCAGCAGTACTCGTGTCGTGGACCTTGTTTAGATCTATCCTCTACACGGTTGTGAGCGCTGGTGTGTATAATATAGTATAGAACACCTCTGCGGTTTACGCTTCCTCCGCTCGCCCCTTCCCCTCCCTCCTCCCCACGCCAGCGCCAATCAACCCTCATAAAATATTAAACTCACCGTTTGCCCTTTGAAAATCTCCCTCTCTCCATTCCCTAATTGTTCCGTTTCTTTATCCGTCTGCCGCAGAGAGTAAATAAATGAACAACACAGCGATTTTTTTTAATTATCGCAGCGAGTGACCTTTATGGGCTGAGCGGAATTATGACAGCTTTAGCTTCACCTCGCCTCATCCACAGCTAGCTCTACAGTACACCCGTGTGTGTGTGTGTGTGTGCTGTTATAAGCAGTACAGTTCAGTACGTACAGGTACAGATGGGAAGTCCATTGCCAGAAAAATCTCCATTTTTGTCGATTTTTAGTTTATTACATAATTTGAACAGACAAACTGTCCCTTACACTGTGCCAAAATTTCTAGATGAACGGACCAATAGAAACTCTTCAAAATGACCTAAAATAAACTCTTTTCACATTGACTTCCATTCAAAGTTTACAAGTTTTTTTCTCTCTCCTGTAAAGTTGCTGTTTTAGAGATAAGTGTTTTCCATTGGACAGCAGTCTTGGGTCAACAGGACAATGACCCAAAAACACACAGCTAAAAACACCCAAGAATGACTAAGAGGAAAACTTTGGACTATTCTGAAGTGAGCCTTGAACTAAATCCTATTGAGCATTTTTGAAAGGAACTGAAACATGCCGTCCAGAAAAGGAACCCCTGATGAGTGCCAGTTCCATCATAAAATTTCTGATGGTCTTTGTAACTGCACTTGAGAATCCTTTAAAAGTTTCAAAGTATATTTTCTTTACTTACATGTTACCTAGTAGTTCTCGCCATCAAAGGATTCTAGAGAGAAATGTGCTGCCCAGTGTCAGAAAGCTTGGTCTGAGTTTCAGGTCTTGGGTCTTGCAACAGGACAATGACCCAAAAACACACAGCTAAAAACACCCAAGAATGGCTAAAAGGAAAACTTTGGACTATTCTGAAGGGAGCTTTGAACTAAATCCTATTGAGCGTCTTTGAAAGGAACTAAAACATGCCATCTGAAAAAGGCACCCCTGATGAATGCCGGTTCCATCATAAAATTTCTGAAAATCTTTGTGACTGCACTTGAGGATGCTTTCAAAATTTCAAAGTATTTTTTCTTTTCTTTAAATAGGGTTATTTACTCAATATCAACTCTACCTCTTCAGAACTTTACAAGTGATGCTCTCAAACATTAATATTAAGAGGCAAGAAATTCAAGTAATTAACTTCTGAGCCCAGCTGTTAACTGAAAGCCTGAATTCCAGATGATTCTACCTCATGAAGCTGACTGAGAGAATCCAGCCAATATGTGCAAAACTATAATTTAAGCAAGAGAATCTAAAAAGCTTTGGGCTCGATTTCAAAGACACGTTTAAGTTTCCCAGAAAGCGTGTGAACACAGAGCGTGTGCCGTCACTGTCTAGACACCCTGACTGAAAAATGCATACAATACACTCACACACACACACACACACACACACACACACACACACACACACACACACACACACACACACACACACACACACACACACACACTCTGTCTTTCGCACACACACAGAGCACTGGATTTGCTGTATCTCAGTTTGGACAACAAGGTAACGTTAAAAAAAGCACAAATATACAATAAACACTACCAGTTTTTCTTTATTTTAAAATGTTCTACATTGTAGATTAAAACTAAATTAATCCAAACTATGTAGAAAATCCTACTGAATTATTCAGTAAACGAAAAAAATGTTAAAAAAACAGAATATGCTTTATATTTTACATTTTTCAAAGTAGCACCTCTTGCTTTACGATGCTTTCAGTTAACAGCTGTGCTGAACTCGTCAAGAGTGAATTACTTGAATTTCTTGTCTCTTAATAAAGTGTTTGAGAGCATCAGTTGTGAAGTTGTGAAGAGGTAGAGTTACAGGTATACAGTGAATAATAGCTCTATTTGAATAATGTTTTACTGTTATCTTATCATATTATGGCAAGAACTACTCTTAAATCTCAACTTAGTAAAGAAATAAATACTTTAAGAAATGAAGGCAATGAATTTCAGTCC